>NC_066579.1:136849853-137152103 GCF_024323335.1 Lathyrus oleraceus | reverse complement strand
CTTTACCCTCTTGATAGAAAAGACCTTCTAACTGAGTGTTATTAGGATTGTCTCTCAAGGGGAACCCAAGTTGACGACTAGCCAATGCAGGGTTGTAGTTTATTCCCCCTTGTTTACCAATGAGAGGCACATTAGAGAACTCACCACAACTATCAATAATATCCATATTAGTCGATGTAGAATCATACCAAACAATATCTTCATTAGTGAGAGACATAAGTCTCTAAGACCACCATAGACATTGTTTGATTTCTAGAAAAGAAGGCGTCTGAGGCATGTGTGAAATAAACCTCTTGTAAAGAAGAGGAACACAACATACAATAGTTCCACCACCTTTATAATTCCTTAGATGCATAGAGAAATACACATTACCCAACTAAGTAATAACATGATTCCCAATCAAGAAAATTCTAATGGTGTTAACATCAACAAAATCGTCAATGTTAGGGAACAAAGTCAAACCATAGATGAGCAAAACAAAGATGGCTTCAAAAGCATCCACATTACCAGCTTTAGCAAAGACAGTATCTTTTCCAATGAGGAACTCAGAAGTCAACTCAAACATTCCTCCTTTCTTCACCTAATGAGTCTCAATCTCAGACTTCTTCAAATGAAGAGCTTCAACTATGATATGATATTTGGGAATCTCCTCCAATCCACTAAAATTCTTTTTGTCAGAAATGGGTATTCCCAAGAGATGGGCATACTTTTCTAACGTAGGAATAAGCTGTTAATTGGGAAAAGTGAAGCAACGGTAGAGAGGATCATATAACTGAACCAGCACACTCAGAAGTCTTTCAACCACATCAATAGATAATACAGACAAAAGCTTCCCATGACATTGCTTAAAGTCCAAGGGATCTAATACAAAGGATGACAACTTCCTTAGCTCTTTCAAATTAAGACATCTGAAACTGTACTTCTTAGTATTCCTTCATCCACAATCCATGGTCTGGAAATATTTGCAAATAAGACCTTAGTTCCTTGAAATTTACTTTCTTTGATGAATGCCATGATGGGTATGAATGCATGAATGAAACAATCATAAACAAGGGATCACACACAAGGCAAGCACAAACAAAGGTTAAGGGATGGATCAAGTTATTGTCAAGATCAATCATCCATTTTGGTGGATTATGGTTTTCACCTTAACAACACCCAAGTTCCATTGATATTGAAAATATTTGATCGGATCAACCAAGAATCAAAGGGTTTGTTGTGAGTCATGAGCATGGAATCGGGTTAAGAACCATCCCAAAGGAGTGTACTAAGGATATCAACTTGTAGATCATGTTCTAAAAAAGTTCCCAGAGTCTTAATCCCATCTATCGGATATTACAGGTTAGGATGACTGACTCATTAACCCATAATATTCTCAAGAGAAACTCGTCTGAATGTAGTATCATGTAACAACTGTTATCAAGTCTACACCTGAACAGTCTCCGCACTACGTCCTAAATAGGCCAAGTTCGGTTAAAAGTTCTACGGTCCTCAGCTTCTCAGACCCCAAATTAGAGAAAGTAATGCATATCCACAAATAACTTGTGTGACATCAGTAACTCCAAAAGGGTCTCCACTGAGTAGATGGATCTCAAGCCAACTTGTTAAGGACTACTCCACACAAGTCGAACATGACTATACCATCCTCCTATCTTAATTGCACTCAATATCGGGTTAGAACTTATCTCATTACTCATAGACCACCAAGCACAACAAGCATATCATATCACACAAACAAATATACAAACATCAAATATGTAAATATATACACACATAAAAAAGTAGGCTAAACCCACTGAGGACTAGTCCCCAACAGAGTCGCCACTTAATTTTGTAGAGATAAATTCATGACCATCAACGCAGAGTCACCACAACACTTTTATTGTTTCCAAAGGAAAAGGGAAAAGTACGAAAAAAACCTAAAGATAAGAAGTTTTCAAATCAAAATAAATAAAAGGCCAGAGATTATAGGGAAGGTGTTAGCACCCAAAGTGTCCTAGGTACTCCTAAGGAGCCCTTTTTTATGTGTGTATGTGTTTTTTGATATAAAATGATGTTTGAGGAAAAATAGAGTGTAGGGATGGGAAAATAATTCATTGATTATACTTTTGTATTTGGAAAGACCTTCGATCTTGTGCCTACGTACCAACATAAAAATAAGGGATCAAAACCTCGTAGTTCGTGGTAACAATTTCAAAGTTGGTGAATTGCTTTTAACAAAAGTTTAAGTGAAAAGAGGCACAAAGGGACCAAAATTTTGAATGAGTGTTAGTTCTTTTTGTCTTTTGAAATTTTAAGTCAATATGATTAGGTTTATATACAAATTTGATTTAAGAAAAAAATGTTTAAAAATTCAATCGCATAAGGCCAAAGTTTCTAATTTGAAACATGTCTAAGTTTGAAATCACAAGCAAAGAAAGTTTTTACAAAGGGGGGAGAGATTTTGAGATTTAAGAAGTGGGAGGTGATGAAGAGACTAATCCTAAGAATAAATTTAAAAATTAAAAGTTTAAAAGATCTGACCAAAATGGGGATGCAATCCAACAAACAAGAATGTCATATAGAAAACCCACTTTCCCTTTGGACTTTGAATCAAGCAATAATCAACAAGCAATTAGAAATATCAAACATCATGAAGATCAAGGCATCAAATAAATATGGCCATTTCCAAGCAAGAAAATCCGCAGCTAGTGTAAGACCCCAATTTTGAGCCTAAGATCCCTCATGCTATCTCATCATATGCATTAGCATTGGGATCACACCTTGGCATCCTCCTTACTCTTCTTTCATTAGGTTTGTTTTGGGAGAGATCACCAAGCACCATGTGATTGTATCATACTTGTATATTGTCATTTTACAAGACAAAATACCAAAAATATGTCTTTGTATTTGCCTAACTCTTTTGTAGGTAGGGCATGATCACCATTGATCTATCAAGTTCACACCTATGGTTTTAGACCCTCATGGCTAAGAGCACAATCAAATATTTATCCATAATGTCTCAAAGCATCATATATGAGTCCCAATGATCTCTACATGTCATATTGATCAAATATTCTTCCCGTGTTTGGAGGTGATTTGCCTTGGAAACCCTAGTTTGACTGGGTATCTTGAGTAACTTCCTAAACAAGGTATCTCACCAACTGATCAAATTTCTCAAGGGAAACTTCAAAATTCATAATCCTGTGCATATATGATCTACCATGAGCCTAAAAAGTCAAGAGAATTGAAGGTTAGCAAGTTGGTTGATGGTGGCTGGCCAGCTGAATTCATCTAATCAAAACTGGGTCTCCCTAGACCCTATCTCCTACAATTTTCACCATATGAAAATGATTCTAAGATCAAAGTTACTCTGAATGACATTCCAAACAACTTTCATGTTGATACCTAGATCTATTTGTTCTTGTAAAATCATTTTCTATGTTGAAACATTATAGGCCATTTTGTCTAAACCCTAATTTGAAAGTCAACTTCCCAAGGCCATAACTTGCTCAATTTTTATGAGATGAAATATTTCCAAGTTGCACAATCAAATTCAAGAAGTGTACTTCAACTTTTATGTTTGGAGTGGGAGCTAATTCATCTTTTATGAGCATGTGATATGAGGATACATTATTGGTCATTTTTGCCCTATACCATTGAACAAGTGATTTTCCTCAACTTCAAAAATGCATGACTCTATCATTCTAAACCCAACTGACATGAAATTTGTGACCATTTTAAAGGTCTTTGAAATATCTACAACTTTGATGAATACACTTTTCTCATTTGAAGCTCACATAAAAAGTTAAGCAAGGTGGAATATTGAGATATATGGCTTAACACTTAGAAATGTTTTTAACATGTTGAAATTTCCAAACTTCCACCTCAAAATTCACCATGATCCAAGTTCCAAATGGAAACGTCTCCAACATCAAAGTTGTTCCTCTTGATCTAAGCTTTCCAAAGAATCCAATTTCATGCATTTTGGATGAGATTTGCTAGGGTTGCGCATGGTCTTAACAGGGTTGTATCATTGGAAGAAATCAAATGCTCAAAATCCCATTTCACATTGCCTTGACATCCAAGACTCATTTGAACTTCAGAATAGTTGTACATGAATCAAATTGGATTGCTTCATGGGCCTGTACACGCCCATGCAAGCTTGTGCATCACCATGTCCAAATTTAGCAATTTTTCAAGTGTGTAAATATCACTCTCAAATGCTATAAATACAGGCTCTTGGAGCTCATTTCGAACACACCTTGCGCGTCAGCTTTTCCCCCCAATCGAAACCCTCACCATTCAAAGGAAAACCTAAGAATTTTCAACTTGAAAATTGAGTTTGAATCTCACTATTTGGAGATTCAAAAATTCCAGGATCCAAAGCTTTATACCATTGCCAAACCTCTTCTACAAGCTTCTCAAGTGTGATCATATCAAGTTTGAAGCAAGCAAGATCCATTTCTGCACAACATTGAAGGTAAATTTAAGAAAACTTCTTCTCTTTGATTCTCACTCAATTCTCATAAATTCTCTTGGATCTTTGGTTGTCTGAAGTCCTACCAATGTAGGCAATAAGATTGAGTTACTATGAGGTCAAATCGAAGAAACTCAGTTGACACACCTTAAGATTCAACTCCTCATATCTTTCTATATGTGTGAAGTTAGTTAAAATTGAGGTCAGATTCGTGCTCTACACTATTTTTTCTTTTAGATCATGTCCTCTTTTTTCATTTTCTTGATGGTGATGAGTGAACCAGTCTGGTGGACCTCGCCTGAGAAGGTGACCGGAGGTCCAGCGCCGGTGGTGTGCTGGACAGGTTCTGAACCATTGATCTCAATTAAAATATTTTAATCTTGGGTGTTGGTTGTGATTACCACGCGTGTCGCGCGCTGACTAAGTTCCACCATGGAACGCGTGTTTCCATCCACTTGATTTGCCACCTCAATTAATGAGGGAGATCAAGTGGTCCACGTTTTTTTTTTATTTTCTGATTTTTATTTTATTTCATTTGATTTTCATTAATTCATATTAATTTTAATATTGATCCAAAAAATATGAGAGTTTCACCAATTTTTTTTTAAATAAACTCCTCTTTCATATTCTGAATTAAAATTATTTTTTGGATCATTATTAATATTTTTCATGATTTAATTGATTTTATGAATATTTTTAATTGTTTAAAACTACTTTTAAGTCTCTAAAAATTCTGAAATTTTTTCTCCCATGTCCTTTGATCTTGTTTGACCTATGATAAATCTCATGGCCATTTTTTTGGTGTTTTAATGAGGTTTTTGGAATTTGACAAACCATATTTAATTTAATGCTTTATTTTAATAATTTAAATTTAATAAATGCCAAATAATTGTGTTGAGCTATTTTGATGGTTTGTATAAGTTTGACTTGTGTTGTTGGGCCTTGGTCAAGGTTGATTTGACTTTGCTAGGTTAAGATCATTGGTTTTGGGGATTGATGGAATGTACATTCCATCTCCCAAAATGAATGAATGATCTTAAATTGGTAAAAGTCCTCCTTTGACCAATTTAAGTTTTGATCCATTCCCCTACCTCTTCATCTAATTCCCCTTCTTTATGCATATATTTCATTTGGTCTATGATGTCTCTAAATCCTAAGGCTAGTTGATTGAAAAATTAACATAAGTACGGATGAGATTAGGCCACCTCTTTTGCATATTCTTTTTGTGTGTGGTATGTTTCATGAGCATAGTCCATTATATTATGTCTCTAACATGCATTAACACCAAAATTCTATTTCCCGACCTCAAATAGTTGTGACTTCTACATAAGTCCAATTACGACTGCTTAACATAGCACTAAATTTTTTATACAAAAGGCATATCATTCTAGTTAGTGAGATTGTAAGTCTCCCCTCTTTTATGGTATTGTGTGGAAACATGGCCTTTTTTCCTTGCTTTAGAAGATGTCTTGGTTCAAGGATCCATGCTTGTGATAAGTGAGTTGAGTGTTCTCCAATGAATGACTTTAATAAAAAAAGCAAAAACAATACTAACTTCTAATTCATTAACAACTAACATTTAATTTCAAGTCATTTACTTTTAATGCACTTTAATTTTTAAGCTCTATTCATTTGTCATTATTCATACCATTCTAATTGTTTATATTAATGCCTTTTCACTTTGTCCACTTGGACCATATTGTGTGATATATCTTATTTGTGTATATTTTGTTTGTTTGTGTTGGTCTTTGACCATTAATGTACATAATAAGAAACAAAAACCCTAAAAAACTATTGTGTGGTCTGTTGGTTTGATCTTGGGTAATTGGACTTAGAATTTAGGCAACATCCCTATGCAAAAGGACTTGGCCAATGCCAACTTTCATGTAACCAAGTGCTTGCAATTTGAAACTTCATACGATATATCATTGTAGATCCCTTTGAGTTCATCTGCAACATGATCATTGTGTAGCTATTATTTTGAACCTGTGACTTATGGAATTCATCTGTTACATGAGCAAATTTGAAGGAGATCATGGAGTGGCTAAAGCTTGGATGGGGCTATCTTTATTTGATGCCTTGCTCTTCAAGATAATATTGTTTGCATTGTTTGTTGCTTGATTCTAATGTCCAAGGGAATTTAGGGTTTCTATATGAGATTCTTGTCTATTGGATTGCTACCCATCGGTCAAATCTTTTCAACTCTTAACTTTTAAATTTATGGTTAGGATTAGTCTCTTCATCTCCTCCCAATATCTTTAATTTCAAAATCTCCCCCCCCCCTTTTAAAACTTCTTTGTTTGAACTTGTCATTTTCTTAACTTAGACCCTTTGCAAATTAGAAATTTTGGCCTTATGCCATTGCATTTTCAAACCTCTTTTCTTAAATCAAACTTGTAAATAAACTTAATTATACTTGACTTAAAATTTCCAAAAGCCAAAAAGAACTAACTCATCCAAACCATTTTAGGCCTTGGTGCCTTTCAAATTTAATTTTTGTTAAAAGCAATGCATCCATTTTGGAATTTATACCACGAACTACGAGGTTTTGATCCCTCATTTTCATGTTGGTACGTAGGCACAAGTCCGAAGGTCTTGTCAAACACAAAAACATAATTAACGAATTCTTTTCTCATCCCCCCATTCTATTTGTTTATAAACATCATTTTGTACAAAATACATATGCACACAAGAAAGGGCTCCCTAGGAGTACCTATGACACTTTGGGTGCTAACACCTTTCCTCTGTGTAACCAACCCCCTTACCTGTAACCTCTGACATTTTATTAGTTTTGATTTGAAAACTTCTTACTTTTGGGTTTTGTTCATACTTTTCCCTTTTCCCTTGGAAACAATAAAAGCGTAGTGGCAAATCTTGTTATTTAATGTCTTACTTATCCATAGCTTGATGATCATGAATTTACCGCTACAGAAATTAAGTGGAGACTCTGTTGGGGAGTAGTCTCCACTGGGTTTAGCCTACTTTTTTGTGTGTATATAATTGTATATATGTGATGTATGTATGTTTGTGTGATATAATCTGCTTTCTAACCCGAACTTGAGTGGAATTAAGATAGGAGGATGGTATAGTCATGTTCGACTTGTGTGGAGTAGTCCTTAATAAGTTGGCTTGAGATCCATCTGCTCAGTGGAGACCCTTTTTGATTTGGAAATGTCACACAAGTATTTGTGGTTAGGCATTACTATCTCTAATTGGGGTCCGAGAAGCTAGGGACCATAGAACATTTACCCCCTCTTGGCCTGTTTAGGAGGTACTGCAGAGACTGTTCAAGTGTAGACTTGATAACAGTTGTTACGCGATACTACACTTAGACGAGTTTCTCTTGAGAATATTATGGGTCGATGAGTCAGTCATCCGATAGATGGAATTAAGACCCTGGGAACCTTTTAGAACATGATCTACAGGTTTCATCCTTAGTTCACTCCTTTGGAATGGTTCTTACCCAGACTCCATTCTCGTGACTCATAAGAAACCCTTGATTTTTGGTTGATCCAATCAAGTCTTGTCAATATCAATGGAACTTGGGTGTTGATAAGGTGTAAACCATAATCCACCAAAATGGATGATTGATCTTGACAATGACTTGATTCATCCCTTGACCTTTGTTTGCTTGCCATGTGTGTGATCCCTTATTTGTGGTTGTTGCATTCATACATTCATGCACATCATAACATTCATCACGAAAATTTTAAGGAACTGAGGTATTACTTGCAAATATTTTCAGACCATGGATTGTGGACGAAGGAACACTAAGAAGTACAGTTTCAAACGTCCCGATTTGAAAGTGTTAAGGAAGCTAACATCTTTTATATTAGATCCCTTGGACTTCAAACAACATCATGGGAAGCTTCTATCTATCTTGTCTGCTGATGTAGTTGAAGGACTTTTGAGTGTATTAGTGCAGCTCTACGACCCTCTCAACCGTTGCTTCACTTTTCCTGATTATCAGCTTGTGCCTACGTTGGAGGAGTATGCCCATCTCTTGGGAATACCTGTTTCTAGCAAGGTACCTTTTAGTGGCTTGGAAGAGATTCCCAGATCTCATCGTATTGCTGAAGCTTTTCACTTGAAGAAGTCTGAGATAGAGGCTCATTGGGTGAAGAAAGGAGGATTGTTTGGGTTGCCATCTGATTTCCTCATCAAGGAAGCTATTGCTTTTGCTCAGGCCGGTAGTATGGACACTTTTAAAGATATCTTTGTGTTGCTCATTTATGGATTAGCTTTGTTCCCTAACGTTAACGATTTTGTTGATGTTAACACCATTAGACTTTTCTTGATTGGGAATCTTGTGCCCACTCTGTTAGGAGATATGTACTTTTCTTTCCATCTAAGGAATTCTAAGGATGGTGGAACTATTGTCTGTTGCATTCCTCTTCTGTACAAGTGGTTTATTTTGCACTTGCCTCAGACACCTGCTTTTGTGGAGAACAAACAATGTCTACGGTGGTCTCGGAGACTTATGTCTCTCACTAATGATTATATAGTTTGGTATGATCCTTATTTGAGTAGTTTGTATATTATTTATTGTTGTGGTGAATTCTCTAATGTACCTCTCATTGGTACACAAGGTGGAATTAACTACAACCCTGCTTTGGCTCGTCGTCAACTTGGGTTCCCCTTGAGAGACAAACCTAATAACACTTTGTTAGAAGGTCTTTTATATCAAGAAGGTAAAGATCCTCAACATTTGAAGCAGAAGATTGTGCATGCTTGGTATAATGTGCATAGGAAAGGAAGATCCGAGCTTGGTTTGTGCAATTGTGTGACTTTCGAAACTTACACTCTTTGGGTGAAGAAGAGAGCTTTGGAGTTGAAGATGCATTATCCTTGTGAGAGACCTATATCTATGGTTGTGATTGAGCCATTAACTCTCCCTAACCAATATGTAGAGGAGTTGGAAGACGCACTCGCCAAGATGAAGCAAGAGAAAGATATGTGGGAAGAGCATTTCCATGCTTTAAGCAAGAAGCATGAAGAGTTGCAGTCGGAGTCTAAGGACAAAGATGCACTTATCGAGCTACTTGAAGACCGAGTGATAAAGAGATAGAGAGATATGGAGGTTTCATCTTCCTCTAACATGCCTCAACCTTCCGTCACTTGGAAGAAGATTGTTGATCAGCTTGTCCTCGAGAAGACTCAGATGAAGGCTTCTTTTGAGACCGAGATTCGACGCATTCGAAGGAAGTACGCGCCTACAGCCAGGCCTTCTAATATTGTTGTTATGGATCCTTAGGATGACTAGTCTCCTTTTCTCTTGTATTTTTATTTGGTTTCTGAAATTGTACTCAGTGTAATCCTTCCAATTATATAAATAAAAAGAGATTTTTTGTCATATCAAATTGTTGCAATTGTTGTTAAATATATATATATATATATATATATATATATATATATATATATATATATATATATATATATATATATATATATTGGTCAAGGTTGATTTGTCTTTGTCAAGTTAATATCATTGGATTTAGGATATTGATGGAATGTAAATTCCATCTCCCAAAATGAATGGATGATATTAATTTGGTAAAAGTCCTCCTTTGACCAATTTGAGTTTTGATTCATTCCCCTCCCTCTTCATCTCATTCCCATTCTTTATGCATTCATCTCATTTGGCCTATGATATCTCAAAGTCCTAAGGCTAGTTGATTAAAAAATCAAAATAAGTATGGATGAGATTAGGCCACCTCTTTTGCATATTATTTTTGTGTGTGGTATGTTTCATGAGCGTAGTTCATTATACTATGTCTCTAACATGCATTTACACCAAAATTATATTGTTCGGCCTCAAATAGTTGTGACTTCTACATAAGTCCAATTATGATTGCTTAACATAGCGCTAAATTTGTGACATAAAAAGGCATAGCATTCTAGTTAGTGAGATTGTAAGTCTCCCCTCTTTCATGGTATTGTATGGAAACCATGCCTTTTTTCCTTCCTTTGGAAGATGTCTTGGCTCAAGGATCCATGCTTGTGATAAGTGGGTTGAGTGTTCTCCAAAGAATGACTTAACACAAAAAACAAAAGCAAAACAATACTAACTTCTAACTCATTAACAACTTACTTTTAATTTCAAGCCATTTACTTTAATGTCATTTAATTTTAGTCTTTATTCATTTGCCATTATTCATACTATTCTAATTGTTTATGTTAATGCAATTTTCACTTTGCTAACTTGGACCATATTGTGTGATATATTCCATTTTTGTGTATATTTTATTTGTTTGTGTGGTCTTTGACTATTAATGTACATAATAAGAACAAAAACCCTAAAAGACTTTTTTGTGGACTGTTATCTTGATCTTGGACAAATGGACTTAGAACTTAGGCAACATCCCTATGCTAAAGGACTTGGAAAATTCCAACTTTCAATGAAACCAAGTGCTTGGAATTTGAAACTTCATCTGATACATCTCTGAAGATCCCTTTGAGTTCATCTGCAACATGATCATTATGACGCTGTTATTTTGAACCTGTGACTTATGAATTCATCTGTTACATGGGCTATCTTGAAGAAGATCATGGAGCGGCTAAGCTTGGATGTGGCTATCTTTATTTGATGCCTTTCTCTTCAAGATTGGTATAATTGTGCATTTGTGTGTTGCTTGATTCTAAATGTCCAAGGGAATTTGGGTTTCTATTGAAATTCTTGTCTATTAGATTGTTACCCATTGGTAAGATCTTTTCAACCCTTAACTTTTAATTTTGTGCATAGGATTAGTATCTTCATCTCTTCCCCATTTCTTTAATTTCAAAATCTCTCCCTCATTTTTTTAAAATTTTCTTTGTTTGGACTAGTGATGTTCTAAACTTTGACCACTTTGCAAAAAGATAGAAACTTTGGCCGAATGCCATTGAATTTTTAAACTTCCTTTTCTTAATCAAACTTGTAAATAGACTTAACTATACTTGACCTAAACTTTCAAAATCCAAGAAAGAACTAACTCATTCAAACCATTTTTAGGCCTTTGTGCCTTTCAAACTTAATTTTTGTTAAAAGCAATGCATCCACTTTGAAATTTGTATCACGAACTATGAGGTTTTGATCCCTCATTTTTATGTTGGTACATAGGCACAAGTCTGAAGGTCTTGTCAAACACAAAAATATAATTAATGAATTCTCTTCTCATCCCCCAATTCTATTTGTTTGTAAACATCATTTTGTACAAAATACATATGCACACAAAAAGGGCTCCCTAGGAGTACCTAGGACACTTTGGGTGCTAACACCTTCCCTCTGTGTAACCAACCCCCTTACTTGTAATCTCTGACATTTTATTAGTTTTGATTTGAAAACTTCTTACTTTTGGGTTTTGTTCGTACTTTTCCCCTTTTCCCTTGAAAACAATAAAAGTTTGGTGGCGACTCTTGTTATTTGATGTCTAGCTTATCCATAACTTGATGATCATGAAAGATGGGGCACCTATGTCCTCATTGAAAGATGCAAGGAAGATTGTTGAAGAAGGAAATGTTGATCAGTGGGGGCACATGGTAGAGGTCTCCGATAACAAACGTAGAATCAGTCTGGGTTTTCAGCAAGGTTTGTCTACTGCTAGATCAGAGGATATGCAACTTAGCTTCTGTAGCAGAGGGTTAATTCATGGCAATGAACAACACTTAGCTATTGTGCTAGAGGATGACGAAGAGGAAAACTGCACCAACTTTGTGACGCATGGAAAGGCTTGCAACAAATGGACTGCTGTTGATATTCCTATTATTTTGCATCGATCTAAGTAATTGCTTTTATTTGTTTTCAAAAATCCTTCTCCTATGCCTAAGGGGGAAGTGAACATTGTTAGGCATTTCAAAATTTGATCATCAATAAAAATTAATTCTATTCATCCACATCTATGATGTTTTGTTTTTACTTTTTGCTTTATTTTGAAAATGGTAATCACAAAAAACATAAATAAACAATATAATTGTCCATCTGCATAATATTTGATCACAAAATTCACTTCTCTAAAATCAAAATATCAAATCATTATGTAGGTTGGTTCCTAACCCCATTGAATTCAATTATCCTTCTCCTTCTCCAAATTTTGAATTCCCTATGTTTGAAGCCGAGGAAGAAGGTGATGAAGAAGTGGGGTGATGAATTGTTTCGTCTTCTCGAGCATGATGAAAATACCATTCAACCTTTCGAAGAGCAGATTGAGTTAGTCAACTTAGGTTCCGAGGATGATGTGAAGGAAGTGAAGATTGGGTCTCGACTGTGTCCAGACGCAAAGAAGGGGTTGGTTGATCTTCTTCGTGAGTATTCAGATGTGTTTGCTTCGTCCTATCAAGACATGCCTGGTTTAGATTATGAGATTGTGGAGCATAGATTGTCGTTAAAGCCAAAATTCACGCCAGTCAAGCAGAAGTTGAGAAGAACGCATCCTAATATGACAGTGAAGATCAAAGAGGAAGTGTAGAAGCATCAAAGCAGAAGTGAAGAATGCATCCCGATTTTGTCTCCGCCTGTTGAAGGAAGATCGTTGATCATGTATTTGACTATGCTTGAAGATAGTATGGGGTGTGTTCTTGGTCAGCAAGATGAGACTGGAAAGAAAGAATTTGCAATTTACTATCTCAGTAAGAAGTTCACTGACTGTGAGACTCGGTACTCTATGCTTGAGAAAACTTGTTGCGCATTGTCTTGGGCTGCCAAGCGTCTGCGTCAGTATATGTTGAATCATACCACTTGGTTGATATCCAAAATGGATCCAATCAAGTATATATTTGAGAAGCTTGCTTTAACTGGGAGGATTGCCCGTTGGAAGATGTTGTTATAACAGTATGATATTGAATACCAATCTCAGAAAGCAATCAAAGATAGTATCTTGGTTGACCATTTGGCTCACCAACCGATTGAAGATTATCAGTCAGTACAATATGATTTTCTTGATGAACAGATCTTGAAGAAGGGCCAGAACCTGGTTCCCGTTGGGGCATGGTATTTGATGGAGTTGTTAATCAGTATGGTAATGGCATTGGGGCAATAATCATTACTCCCCGAGGCACGCATTTACCATTTATAGCTAGATTGACTTTCAAGTGTACAAACAATGTGGCAGAATATGAAGCTTGCATTATGGGGCTTGAAGAGGCCGTTGATCTCAGAATTAAATATTTAGATGTCTTTGGAGATTCGGTTTGGTTGTGAATCAGATCAAAGGTGAATGGGAGGCGAATCAACCCGGTTTGATACCATATAGAGATTATGCGAGGAGGATTTCAACTTTCTTTACAAAAGTTGAGTTTCATCATATCCCTCGAGATGAAAACCGGATAGCAAATGCTCTTGCAACGTTGGTTCAATGATCATACTGAAATATTGGAATGAAGTTCCCAAATTAGCTGTGATGCGTCTTGATAGGCCAGCTCATGTGTTTGTTGTTGAAGAAGTGAACAATGAAAAGTCGTGGTATTACGACATCAAATGTTTCCTCCAAAGTCAGATTTACCTGCCTGGGGCATCTTTGAAAGATAAGAAGACTTTGAGAAGATTAGTCAGTAACTTTTACCTGAATGGTGATGTGTTGTATAAGAGAAATTTCGATATGGTTCTACTCAGATGTGTGGGTAGACACGAAGCAGACTTGTTCATGACTGAAGCCCATGAAGGTTCCTTTGGTATTCGTTTCAATGGACATGCAATGGCGAAGAAGTTGTTACAAGCAGTTTACTATTTTGGCTGACAATGGAATCTAATTGTTGCAAGTTTGTGAAGAGATGCCACAAAGTGTCAAATTTATGTAGATAAGATTCATGTTCCTCCGACACTGTTGAACGTCATTTCCTCTCCATGGCCCTTCTCCATGTGAGGAATTGATATGATTGGCATGATTGAGCCTAAAGCTTTGAATGGACATCGTTTCATTTTGGTGGCAATTGACTACTTCACAAAATCGGTTGAAGCGGCATCGTATGTGAATGTAACCAAGCAAGTTGTTATAAGGTTTATCAAGAATCAGACTATATGTCGTTATGGTATGCCAAGTAAGATCATTACTGATAATGGATCGAACTTGAATAATAATATAGTGGAAGCTCTTTGTAAATACTTCAAGATTGCACATCATAAGTCTTTTCCCTACACACCCTAGATGAATGGGGTTGTTGAAGCTGCAAATAAGAATATTAAGAAAATTATTCAAAAGGTGGTTGTGACGTATAAGGATTGGCATGAGATGCTCCCATTTGCTTTTCACGGGTATCGTACATCCATCCGCACTTAAATAGGGGAAACCCCTTTCACTCTTGTTTATGGTATGGAAGCAGTGCTCCCCGTAGAGGTTGAGATTCCATCATTGCGTGTGCTCATGGAACCCAAGTTGACTGAGGTTGAATGGTGTCAAACCAAGTATGATCAGTTGAATTTGATTGAAGAGAAGAGATTGATGGCCATGTGTCATGGTCAGTTATATCAGCAAAGGATGAAGAAAGATTTTGATAAGAAGGTCAGACCTCGTGTATTCAGGGAAGGTGACCTTGTGCTCAAAAAGATTTTATCTTTCAAACCAGACTCTAGGGGTAAATGGACTCCTAATTATGTAGGCCCATATGTTGTTAAGAGAGCATTTTCAGGCGGTGCATTGATTCTTACTGTAAGACCCCAATTTTTGCCCTAAGATCCCTCATGGCATCCTATCATATCATATCATTGCCTCAAGGATCATTGTGCACCTTGCCTCCTTTCTTGTGGGTGGGTTATATTTTGAGTGTGGTTCTTGATCACCAAGCATGTTTAGCATTTGTATATCATTGCTTTTCATTTGTTTATTAACCCAAAAGTACAAAAATATTCTCATCTAACATTGTTACTTGCAGATGAAGCAACTAGGTCAAGGCAGTCAAAATCAGCCATTGAACCATAGATGGTGGCTATTCTTGAAGAATTTGGGCACCATGATCATTCATCAAGAGTTCATATGAGTTGTGATATCTTTTGGAATCAAGATCTCAAGTGGTAGAGGATTGAAATTCATCAAAGCATGGCTCAGTCAACCAAAACCCTAGCAAAGTCAACTGTGGTCAACTGTGCATTTAATCAGGGATTTGATGGTGGGAGATGGTTTGAGAGGTCTCATTCATGTCCATACAAGCCTTATATAACATGTCAAACATCATCATTGAGGAATTGGAGGTCAGACAAAAAGTTTCCAAAAATAGCAAGTGACCTGTAATTTCCAACTGCCAAAAATGGAAAGGTCTTCTCCTCAACTTTACATCATCAATAAAGCTTCAAATCAGAATTTGTCCAACATGAAAGTTAAAGATCTTGCTCTTGCATTTCCAAAAAGTCCAAGAACACTCATTTCTCATTTGTGGTTGGCAAGTTATGATCAAATCATTTTCAAAAAAAGTTGAACTTCAAGGAGACATAACTCTTGAACCATATGGCCAATTCATGTGATTCTTTTTTGAGCAAACTCCATTTGAAATGCTTTATCATAATCCATCATTACATTTCATCAAAAATCATCATATAAAAAGTCCATTTTTCAAGTGAACCAATTTAAATTTTGGTGAAAAAAAGTGATTTTAAAAAGCAAGCACAATTTTCATGCCAAACCAATTCAAATCACTTCAAAACAGAAATTTGGACTTGCTTAAACTGGTTTTGCACTGTTCCATTGGTCACATTTGAAAAAGGGCATTTTTGCCAAATTTCATAACATGAGCATTCACTAATCCAATTCCATTTTGCTAATCATGATTTACAATGCTGATTAACAAGGGGTATTTAAAACTAATTGTAACAGAATTTCGAAATCAACAATCACAATCTCAGATCCAAATCCAAAATCTCTCAAATTCTCTCAAATCTTCTCAAAACTTTTTCTCATTTTTCCATCGAATTTCACTATTCTTCTTGCTTTCTTTTGTGCTAATCATCATTTGCAGATGTTGTTGAAGAACTGTTGAAGCAATCGTGGCCAAATTCATGTTGGATCTTAACTGTTGAACATTGAAGTTTCACATGGCAGTTGAAGATTTCTGTGCATTCAAGCTTTGTTGAGCTGTTTCCTTGCCTTCATTCATCTTCCTATTGATCATAAAAGTTCTGTTGTCACCATTGGAGCTTGGAATCCAACAATTCAAGATCTGCATCTTCCAATAGGTAAGAATTCGAATCCTTCAATTCTTGAAATCTTGATATGGCTTTTGTAGATCCTAGTTCATAGATCACACTGCAAGTTGAATCGTGAATTTTCGTTAAGATTTGAGCAAGATATCTTGATTTAAAGTTTACATGTTGAAACTTATTTGATTCGAATCTTTTGCTATGAGTGAAATTAGAACAAATTAAGATGATATTGTTGATCTATGTTGAAAGACGAGTTGATTGATATATGGCTTGTTAATTTCTGTGATGAAATGTTCTTGATGATTATGAACAACATGAACAGGATGAAGAATGTTTGAATTTTGTTCTCAGCGGGCGCTTTGATCTGTTTGCCTTGTGTTTGCATGTGTTTAGCTGTTTATGCGCCATGTAACCAATTGCACGCTGCCACCTCACTTAATGAAACGCAGCGTTTCATTAAGTGAGCGCCTGAATTACAAAAATGCCACTCGTTCCAATTATTTCATTTAAATTTTTAAATTTGTATTTCATTTCATAATCAAACTTCAACAAATCATAAAAACTTCATGGATGATCCAAATTGAGTGGGAATTTTTGCATTGATCTCCATTTTTCCTCTAGTTTTTTATAGGCATGATAACAAAAGTTGTGCACGGCTTGATTTTATCTTTGTCTAATGGTTTTGATCATGTATGCTATTTGCCTATGCTTTACCATTTTGATTGTGAAATAATGATACTTGAACCTATGGACATGAAATTTTATATGCATGATCTAGACTCACTCCTGGTCATTTTGGTATATGGTTTGCTAATTTTGCATTTCTGGATTGTGAGATATGATGTGATCTTTGGAGGTGTGACAATGTATGTCACACCATGTCTTGGTCATGTTCTTGATTTTATTTTCCATGCCTATTGAACTTGAATTGTTCTGGATTTTGGAAGGCTAATACTTATGGATGTCTAGTTTGCTTGTGATTTTTCCTGGAATTTTTGAATGCATTTTCTATTTGTTTGAGAATTTTCCCTCTGTTTAACCAATTGTTGACCTTTTGCGAGTCATGATATCATATGATTTGTGAAATTTGGAACGTGTATTATAGACATCTTGAAGTTTGCCATGGCTTTGGTCTCATTCATTTATCTTATGTCATTTCTGTTTTATGCTTGCATGAACTTGATGTATGATTTGGTGCCTTGTATGAGCTTGCTTGAACATGCTTTGAGTTGTTGATTTTAATTGACTTGCTTCCCTTTATCCAAATGCCATGAAATTTGGTATGTTGCTCATTGAATGTGTTCTGTTTAAGCATGATTTTTCTGGGAATTTATTGAGCCATTTTGGTATTGATATGCTTGTCTTCATTCTGTTTACATCATTGAGTTCTCAACTTGACTAGTTTGGCATGATTTGCTTATGAAATGCTAGTGGTGAATGCTTTTGATATGAGACCAATTAGACTATGTTCTTATTTGTTTAATCTTGGTTTTGACCAATTTTCATGTTCTGTTTTAAATTTTTCCCTATCTTGGACCCTAGGCTTTGGCCTAAGGGTTTACTTCTCACATTTGGGTTTGATTTTCAGGTTGAAGAAGAAAATTGCTTTATGGAGATTAATTCAAGTTGATTGAGTTTGGTTTATTTGATTGTTATGAACTAACTTGGTTTGTTTTGTAGGATGCTAACTCATTTCATTTGAGTTTATGCTTTGTACATGTGATTGATTGTGTGGACTATTGGTTCTTATCCTGTCTGTTTTGACTTTGTGATTGAGTACTGATTATATTTGATGTTTCCACAGGTACACTTAGTTGCTATAAGTTCCTTTGTGAACTTGCTATTGCTTTACTTTGCTTAAGAATTGAGGTAGAATCTCTTGTCTCCATGTAGTCTGGAAGACCTGGCTTGTTACTTAGCCAGGCACCTGTCTGAAGTCCTCCTTAAGAGACAATGTTTGTGATTGTTTAACTTTGTCCCTACGCAGGTAAAGACCTCATATGAGGCAATTGGTAGATAGAAGAGATATGTAGCCTATCTCCTACTATTCTGTGTGTCACTCACCTTGCTCACACCACATGTGTTGATGCATAGTGAGTAAAAGCCCAAGATCTATCGAGTCATTAACTTGTGGAGAGAGTTCCATATTTCTGAACTCCCAGACCTTCTGATATTCAATGCTCTCCCTGACCAGGGATAAGAGCAATGAGGCACACCCCTCATATCCTTTCATCTGCTTCACCTTGGCTCTCAATGTCAAGGTTAAGAGCACCATTTACCCTATCCTAGTTGACTTTTAAGTCTAACCCTTTGATTGAGCCTAATTGCTTGGTTATAGTGTGTGTTAAATGACTTTGTTTGATTGATTGCTTGTTGCATTTGTACATGTTTGCTTGCATGCCTTTGTGCATTTATCATCATTAGTTGTTCATTATTGCATGCTCATCATTTCATATCTTTGTGATCCATGTTTGAGTTTGCCCATTGAGGACAACAGTAAGTCCATTAATTGGCCATTGTTCCTATGATTTGGAAGGGATAGAGTGTAAGACCATTTCATTTGGCCACTCATGTCCATTGCTTAGTGCTTGGTTGTTTGTTGTATGTGAGGATGCAATTATAAGTCCATGTTGTTGGCATTTGTTATTCCTATGATCATCTGTTGGAGGTTAGAGTAAGTCCAGATAGATTGGCATCTAACATCCATCTTTTTGTTTGTGTTTGTTGTGTGAGGATACAATTGTAAGACCATGTTGTTGGCATTTGTACTCCTATGATCATCCTTTGGAGGTTAGTATAAGTCCAGATAGATTGGCATCTGACATCCATGTCTTGATTCTTTAGGAGATTGGTGTAAACCCATTTATTGGTATCCGGTACCCGTTTTTGCTTTGTGAGATTGGGGTAAGCCCATTTGATGGCATCCGGTATCATTGTTTTGTTTTAGGAGATTGGTGTAAATCCATTTATTGGTATCCGATATCCGCTTTTGTTTGTGAGATTGGTATAAGTCCATTGATGGCATCCGGTATCACCTTGCTTTTATTTGCTTACTTGCTTTGTTGCCTCATTCCTAAGGACACACTTGAATCATCTTCTATATGATCTCAAGAGGTGAACCTTTCTGAGAAGTTTTACACTCCTTCATCCACATCCCTCTTTGTCCTAAACCTTTTCACACTTGACTTTCAAACTTGTAAATACATGTTGTGCAAACATTCTCATCTCTTTTCAAATTAGAAATCTGGACCCTAAGTTCTTGACTTTTCAAACTTCACATTTCATAACACTTCTTTGAATCAATCTTAATCATACCTTGACCATATTTTGTGAATACTCATAATCAGTTAACTTCACACACTCAATTGTTTTGTGGCTTTGCCCATTGTTAATATGTTTTCATACATTAGCCATAGGTTTCAATTACCATAGCGGTTGATGTAAACCTTACCTTATCCTTAGTGAGTCGATTGTAAGACTTCCGTACTGAAAATAGGGTTAACCCCTCTAGTACGTGTCGCATCGCGCGAAAAACCGGCGGGAAAAGAAGAACAACAGAGCCGCCACCGTGCGTTATTTATCCCAAAGGAGGGAAAGGAAACGCTCAGAGTAAACCTGGGAAAGAACATGGTCTCGCGACCAAAGAGGATGGGTTCGGGAGTCGGTTATGCGAAGGGAAGGTATTAGCACCCCTACGCATCCGTAGTACTCTACGGGATCCACGCACAATAGAAAGGAAAATGGTTGCTAAAACACTGCTCATACACACACACACTGGCTGAAAGAGACACAAGAAACTGACTGAAACTGACTCGGCAGGGTACCGCATCCTGGGCCTACTTAGTCTATCAGGCATAGACATCAGAGTCGAAGTAGTTCGGACTGGGGAAACGACACATGCTCGCTAGGATATCGCATCCTATGCATACGTATCTTCTCGGACGAGAGAAGAATCAGAGCATTCGTAGCTCGGCTGACACGCACACAAACAAAACAAAACACAGGCAAACGTGGAGCCCGACTGCCAATCACTGGACTTACATCAGCATCCGAACCAAACACACACACACTGGAACCCAAATGCCACTCGATGGACTTACATCAGCTTCCAAGCACACAACAACACAACAAGTTAATAGGGAGTCGGGGACTCGAGCCTATAACTGTCAAGCGCACACTCAAACGGACAAACAACAAATTGCTAAGGAGTCAGGCACTCGAGCCTAGCAACTGTCAAACAATACACACAAAAAGAAAAAGGGCGCCCGGAGAGATCAGCTCAATCTCCTGCCTACATACTTCATCTGGTATGAAGATCAGGGCGATGTAGTTCCCCTACGGAGGGATAAAGGACTAGCCTAACCAGATAACAGAGGGAGACACAACTCTAGGGAGACTACGACTCGAGCCTAGATGTTGTCATGCAAAATCAACCCTAAGTTAAGGTTTCTAGCTAAATGGCACAAGGGCCAACCTATCCTAAGCATGGCTCACACAGGAAGCAAGCCACACACACTTAACTTGCACAGGAAGCAAGCCAAACAAAACCTAACTTGCACAGGAAGCAAGTCTAAACTAATCCTAACTTGCACAGGAAGCAAGTCAAACAATCCTAACTTGCACAGGAAGCAAGTCAAACAAATCCTACAAGCACAGATAGCACACGCTATACACAAACAAGTGGCTCAAACAAGGGTTAGGTTTTAGTCAAGGGGTCATATCAACCTCAACAAACAAACCTCTGGAATGGGGTGAGTGTTGCTCTTAACCTTGCCATCGAGGGGCTAAGGTGAAGCAGATGAAAGGATGAAGTGAGGATGAGACCTCACAGCTCTTATCCCTGGCCTGGGAGAGCTCAAGACAAGAATGTGTGGGTTCAGAAAGCGGGAACCCTTCTACACATTAAAACTGACTCAACTGTACAGTTGTACAAGATCTTGGGTTTGTATCTGCAATGCATCAACACGATGGTGTGAGCAAAGCAGATGACACACTGAATAGTGGGGGATAGATTGCATATCCCTACCTTCCACCAATTGCCTCTTCACTTAGGAGGTCTTTGACTCTATGCAAGGACAAAATTAAACAGTCACAAACATTGCCTCTTAAGGAGGACTTCAGACAGTTGCCTGGCCAAGTAACAGGCCAGGTCTTCCAGACTACATGAAGTAAAAGAGACATACCTCAATGCAAATTGCTTATACAAGCAAAGCAAAGCAAAAAGTTCACAAAGGAACTAAGCAACTAAAGCACCTGAAACAGTCAAGCAGATGTTAGTATACAACTTCAAACAAAACAAACAGAAACAGAAACCAACAGTCCATTAGAGGCACATGGATGTGCAAGGCACAAGGCTTAAGGCATGTGAGCCAAGCCACCTACAAAACAAACAAGTTAGACAATGATATTTAAGCAAGCTCAATCAAAAGAATTGGTCTCAATGGCCCTTTGATGGTCAACCTGAAATCACAGACTCAAAGGTGAGTAACAGGACCACTAGGGCAAGCCTAGGGTCAAGGATGGAAAAAAGTCAAGGCAGCAAGGATAAATCAACTCAAAGTCAAAGTCAAACAATTAGAAAGCAATCACAATTGGGCCCACAATCATATCATGCATCATTATCATTTCATGAACATTTGAAATCAAAGTAAGGCAAAGGAAAGCATACAAAAGTCAACAGAATGACTTGCATCAAAAGTCAACCTAAACAATCCCAAAAATCATCAAATAAATCACACTCAATCCTAACATCTAACATGGTAGACATGTAAAATTTCATGGCATTTGGATGAGAGGAAGGCAGTCAATGAAAATCAGAAAGTCAAAGCAATTTTGAACATGCTTAAGGAAGTCAACCAAACATGCATCAACTTAGAAAAATCATAAGTCAAGAATGGTGTATGATAAATGAATGGGACTAAAGCCATGGCAAAGATGAGGATGTCTAGTTATCTCATGCCAAATTTCATGTCCACCCAATAAAGTATGAGAATTTCACAAATGAAATGGGAACATGTGTCACACAAAGTCAACATTTGACTAGGCAGAGAAAGAAAATCTCAAACAAATGGAAAATAGTTCAATTAAATCCCATAAAAATCACAAGTAAACTAGACATACAAGAGTAGGCTCATGCAAAATTTGGGGTCATTTGGATGTAAGGAAGTATGTGAACAAAAATTGTGAAAGTGTATGTTATCCATGTAGCAACAAATGTAACACATGACTTCAAAAAATCATAACTCTCAATCCACAAATGATAAATGCACAAACTTTATATGGAAATGAAGGTCAATGTGTCTAGTTTCACCACAAAAAATTTCAAGCTCATTGGATACAACATGACAATTTCACAAAAGGAATGGCTCCATGTATCATTTTAGCATACATGTTGGGAAATCATTTATCATTTAAAATCCAGGCCATGGAAAATTAATTAAAAATCATGATTAAATAAAAGACACATTCATGAACATGTGAAAAAAAATTCATAATTTTTGGAATAAAAATGAATGAGAAATTAAATGTGGAAGATGGATGAAATTATGGGTGAAGTATGAAAAAACCCCACCAAATTTGGCCAAACGGTTTGGGAGATATGGCCCTTTGAAGTTCAAGATTTTTTGAAATCGATTCGATCATAACTTGCCAACCACACATGGGAATTGAGAGTTCTAGGACTTTTTGGAAATGGGAGAACAAGATCTTCAACTTTCATGTTGGGCAAAAATTCATTTGAGGCTTGTATCATGATGTAAGTTTGAGGATCAAAACTTTCCATTTATGGCAGGTTTCAGTTACAGGCCCAGTTTCCGTTTTGGGAAATTCATGATCTGGCTTCAAATTCTTCCATGATGGTGTTTGGCATGATGTATGATGACTATTTGGACATGAATGAACTCCCACAAACCAATTCCAATCATCCAATCACTGATTAAATGGACAGTTGACCAACAGTTGACTTTTAGGGTTTCTGACTGATTGTGCATTGACTGATGAATTCCAAACCCTGATTCCTTGAGAACTTGACTTCAAATGATGTCCCAAGTGGCATGAACTCTTGATTATTGACCATGGTGCCCAAATTCCACAAGAATGACCACCATCCACTGCTTTGACTGACAGTTGACTTTTCTAGGGTTTTTGACTGTCTGGGCACGAACTGCTGACCTCTGAGCCCTTAACCCTTGACATGAACACTTCAAATAGACCTCCAAACCATGTGCACTTGTTGGACAAACCCCAAGGCCTTGATTCAATGAGAAATTCCTTTGCTTGCTTGGTTGACTGATCAGGAGATTAGTTTGACCTAATTCTTGACTGCTTGCACTTGAGGCAACTGAGGAACAATGCAAATGCTATGCAATGGATCATGACATGCTATGACCTAATATGAAAATGTATGTATAATGATAGGTGCAAATTTGAGGTGCTACAGCTGCCCCTATTCAATCAGCTGGGAACCCGAATGGATGATAGCGATGGCTGTCAGACTTTCAGGGTAAACAGGGATTGAATACCAAAGAACCGTAGAATTTGCACAGACTGGATATAATACAAAAGAACCATGTCATTTACCGATGACAAACTGCATGACAGCTTTAGAAAAGCAAAACCATTTACCGATGGTTGGAGAACTGGAAACTTGATATTTACCGATATCAACTTCAGTACGACCATTTACCGATGGCGGCTGGGGAAAAACAAACTTCTGAAAGTCAAAACCATTTACCGATGGTTAGAACTTGATATTTACCGATATCAACTTCAGCCAGACCATTTACCGATGGCTGCTGGGAAAACAGATTCGATGTTGAAAGGAAGCAAGACCATTTACCGATGGTGGCTTCAAAGAAACTTGACATTTACCGATGTCAACTTCAAACTGGCCATTTACCGATGGCTACTGTAACTGGGAATTCGACATTTACCGATATCTAAGAAATACGGGGCCATTTACCGATGGCATCTCCACTTGGGGAGGAACAAAATCTTTGTGGTGATACCAGACAAGACGTTTACCGACGACTTCTGGGGATTTTGATTTTATTGACCAGACATTTACCGATGACTGGGATGAGACTCGATGTTTACCGACATCGAAAGATGATGTTTACCGACATCAAAAGAAATGACCAGACATTTACTGATGACTGGGGAGTAAATATTCGCAACTGGAAACCAAATAGGACATTTACAGATGACTCTATTGGGGATTTCTAGCTGGGGATTATCAGACATTTATCGATGACTGCAGAAAGAGACTCGATGTTTACCGACATCGAAAGATGATGTTTACCGACATCAAAAAATGACCAGACATTTACTGATGACTGGAGAGAATACCGATGTTTACAGACACCGAAATAATGGTGTTTACCGACACCAAAAATGATGACCAGACATTTACTGATGACTGGAGAAAGAGACTCGATGTTTACCGACATCGAAAGATGATGTTTACCGACATCAAAAAATGACCAGACATTTACTGATGACTGGAGAGAATACCGATGTTTACAGACACCGAAATAATGGTGTTTACCGACACCAAACAAAGAAACACACGCGGTTGCTAGCATGACACTTACTGGTATCACAAGAATGACATCTGAGATATGTCAAGGCAAGGTTGACCACTTACTGGGGGTCCCACTGAGGAGAAACAAACTTTCTGTCACCATCGGGTGAGGAAATAAACCTCTGTCACCATCGGGTGAGGAAATAAACCTCTGTCACCATCGGGTGAGGAAATAAACCTCTGTGGGGAATAAACAATTCTGAATGCTGTCAAGAGCAACTGTAGCAGTCTTGCTGTGCTGATGTCGAATGAAATGATCCGCCTCTGCCGGGGATACGGTCTGGTGAAGTTAACACATGAATGCATATGTTTGAATTTTTCTATGGCGTAATGCTCCACATGGAATGGAAATGCTACGCGGTTTTTGAGGATGCAATGATTACTACATGAAAAATGCAAGATGATGAAAGACTCTGGCTGGGGAGCCAAAATGATCAGATACTCTGACTCTGCGGGGAGACTCCTCTTGGGGAAATACTCTGCGGGGAACTCTGCTTGAGGAATGGTAAAGCGATTTCTCACTTTTGTTGAAGAACAGCACTGCTGCTGGGAAATATAAACTCCGCTGGGGATATCCTTCAGTCCACAGGTAGAATAAATGCTGGAGATAAACTTCGATGAACCTGCCTCACTCGGGGAGGAAATTGGCAAATACCGGCCTGCTGGGGATAGGCAATCCTTAGATCTGCTGGGGAATAAAAGGCACTATCCACAGACGTCTTTGCGGGGGAACACAACTCTGATAGCTTCCAAACTTGCTCGGGGCAAATATCTGTTGAGGAAACGTCCTCACAGACGCCGATCTGAAAAACAGCACAACAAAAAAATGCCTCCAAGGGATACATGGACAAGATACGCTCAAGTGTCCTCAACATTCAAAATGATTTTCAAATGTTTCACATTTCTGCATGTTATTGTATAACCTCCATGTTTTTATATGCAATGCTTATCAAAAATTCGGACATTTCGCAAACAAAACAGTAAAAATAAAAACAAGAGAGCTATTTATCTGAATAACGACTTTTATTGATTGAAAATGTGCCTGAAGAGGCAAAATACATTTGGGAAGCAATTCCTAGAAAGAGGTAATTGCGCACAAAAGGAAAAATCTATCCTAATGGCAATGTGAACGCGGCATCCACTATTTCCCAATTTTGTTATAACTCATAGATCATCAGTTTTCCTCCCAACTCCTTTGCTTTCTGAGAAGAATGACTGGACCGATCACATCTTTCGAGATGGCAGACGACGAAGCGCGATGAAGTATAGATAACTCAGACTGTAGTCTTCGCTCTAATCCCTCTTTTGCCTGGATCGCCCTTTCGGGTTTTCAATCCACCGGGATACCCATTTTTGCCTAAGCCGCCCTTGCGGGTTTTCGACTTACCAGGTGTACAAATTCTTTTCAATTTTTATCCCTAATTTTTGCCCGAACCTTTTCTTTCTGTTTTTTTCGGTTCGCCGGGATGCCCTTTTTTGCCTGGACTCTTTTATTCTTTTTTGTCCAGAGGGTCAATTTATGCGAAGTATTTTTTGACTACATCTGAGTTAACAGGGGACAGAAAATCTTCACCATCCATAGTTGTAAGCATCAAGGCTCCACCGGAGAAAACCTTCTTCACAACATATGGACCTTCGTAATTAGGAGTCCACTTGCCCCTGTTATCTGTACCGGGAGGGAGGATCCTCTTCAAAACTAGATCACCGATCTGATAGCTTCGAGGACGCACTTTCTGATCAAAGGCTCTCTTCATCCTTCGCTGATACAACTGTCCATGACATACAGCTGCTAGCCGTCTCTCCTCGATAAGGCTTAACTCGTTAAACCTTGTTCGAATCCACTCGGCTTCGTCCAGCTTGACATCCAATAAAACTCTCAGAGAAGGAATCTCCACTTCAACAGGTAGGACAGCTTCCATGCCATACACAAGGGAGTAAGGGGTTGCCCCGGTCGACGTACGTACTGAGGTACGGTACCCATGCAAAGCGAAAGGCAGCATCTCATGCCAATCCTTGTACGTAACGACCATCTTCTGCACAATCTTCTTGATATTCTTGTTTGCCGCTTCCACAGCACCATTCATCTTCGGTCTGTAGGGAGAAGAATTGTGATGTTCAATCTTGAAATCTTTACACAGCTCCTTCATCATCTTGTTATTGAGATTCGAACCATTGTCAGTGATGATTCTCTCAGGGACTCCATAACGACATATGATTTCTTTCTTGATGAACCGGGTAACCACTTGTTTGGTAACGTTAGCATAAGAAGCTGCTTCTACCCATTTGGTGAAATAGTCAATCGCAACCAGGATGAAGCGATGTCCATTCGAAGCAGTAGGCTCAATCTTCCCAATCATATCAATGCCCCACATGGCAAACGGCCAAGGCGAATTCATGATATTCAGAGGGCTTGGTGGTACGTGCACCTTATCAGCATAGATTTGACACTTATGGCATTTCCGAGCATACTTGAAACAATCGGATTCCATAGTCATCCAGTAATAACCCGCTCTCAACAATTTCTTAGCCATTGCATGTCCGCCGGCATGAGTACCGAAGGAACCTTCATGAACTTCTTGCATTAGCATGTCTGCCTCGGGTCTGTCCACGCATCTGAGCAAGACCATGTCAAAGTTTCTCTTATACAACACATCATCCTGATTCAAATAGAAGCTTCCAGCCAGCCTCCTCAGGGTTTTCTTGTCATTCTTCGACGCACCTTCAGGATATTCCTGAGTCTTGAGGAAATTCTTGATGTCATAATACCACGGCTTATCATCAATATCATTAACGGACTCGGCTGCAAACACATACGCAGGCCTCTCGAGTCGATTCACTTCAATATGTGGCACATGATTCCACCAATGAACTTTGATCATAGACGACAAAGTAGCCAAAGCATCAGCCATTTGATTCTCATCCCGGGGGACATGATACAACTTCACCTTCTTGAAGAACGTCAGTATTCTTCTGGTATAATCTCTATACGGAATCAAATGCGGCTGGTTCGTATTCCAATCTCCATTGACTTGATTGACCACTAGAGCGGAATCTCCAAATATGTCAAGGGTTTTGATCCTCAGATCAATGGCTTCTTCTATCCCCATGATACAAGCCTCATACTCAGCTTCGTTGTTGGTGACGTCAAACGTCAATCTGGCAGAAAAAGGTATATGAGCACCTTTAGGATTGATCAATACTGCCCCAACACCGTTACCATTCATATTCACAGCCCCATCAAACATCAGTGTCCACTTGTCATCCGGATCCGGTCCTTCCTCGACAAGAGGCTCTTCGCAATCTTTCATCTTAAGATACATGATGTCTTCGTCAGGGAATTCAAACATCATAGGCTAATAATCTTCAATCGGTTGTTCGGCGAGATAGTCTGACAGAATACTACCTTTGATGGCCTTCTGAGACGTGTACTGAATGTCATACTCTGTTAAGATCATCTGCCAACGGGCAACACGTCCGGTGAGAGCTGGCTTCTCAAAGATGTATTTGACTGGATCCATCTTAGAAATCAATAAGGTAGTGTGGTTCAACATATACTGTCTTAGTCGGCGAGCAGCCCAGGCCAAAGCACAGCAAGTTTTCTCGAGCAGTGAATATCTTGTTTCACAGTCGGTAAACTTTTTGCTAAGATAGTATATGGCATGCTCTTTTCGACCAGACTCGTCATGCTGTCCCAATACACACCCCATTGAGTTCTCAGTCACTGACAGGTACATTATCAGAGGTCTCCCTGGAACTGGAGGTATAAGGATTGGAGGTTTCTGTAAATACTCCTTGATTTTGTCAAAAGCTTTCTGACAATCATCATTCCACTTGATCGCTTGATTCTTTCTGAGCAGTTTGAAAATTGGTTCACATGTAGCAGTTAGATGAGATATGAATCTTGCAATGTAGTTCAATCTCCCTAAAAACCCACGGACTTGCTTCTCCGTTTTTGGTTCAGGCATCTCTTGAATAGCTTTGACTTTTGCTGGATCAACCTCAATCCCTTTCTCGCTGACAATGAAGCCTAGAAGCTTCCCTGATCTCACTCCAAACGTACACTTGTTCGGATTCAACCTCAGCTTGAACTTTCTCAACCGGTCAAACAGCTTCTGCAAATTAACCAGGTGCTCTTCTTCTGTCTGCGACTTTGCAATCATATCATCCACGTACACTTCGATTTCTTTGTGCATCATGTCATGGAAGAGAGTCGTCATTGCCCTCTGATAGGTAGCACCGGCATTCTTCAGCCCAAATGGCATCACCTTATAGCAGAACGTGCCCCAAGGTGTAATGAATGTCGTCTTTTCCATGTCCTCTGGCGCCATCTTGATCTGATTATATCCGGAGAAACCATCCATGAAAGAGAATACCGAGGATTGAGCCGTATTATCAACCAATACATCAATGTGAGGTAATGGGAAATCATCTTTCGGACTCGCTCTGTTCAAATCCCGGTAATCGACACACATTCTGACTTTACCATCCTTCTTCGGCACGGGAACAATGTTGGCAACCCACGGGGGATAACTGGTGACAGCCAGAAAACCTGCATCCCACTGCTTCTGAACCTCTTCCTTGATCTTAGTTGCCATGTCAGGACTCGTTCTACGAAGCTTCTGCTTGACCGAAGGACATCCTTCTCTAAGAGGTAATCGGTGCATCACAATATCTGTATCTAACCCAGGCATATCTTGATACGACCAGGCGAACACTTCCACATATTCTTTCAGCATCTCAACCAGCCTCCTCTTGACAGAGTCCTCTAAAGTAGCCCCAATCTGGATTTCCTTTTTGTCGTCCTCAGTACCCAAATTAATGGTTTCCAACTCCTCCTGATGAGGTTGGATGACCCTTTCCTCCTGCTTCAGCAATCTGGCTAATTCTGCAGGGAGCTCACAGTCTTCCTCACTCTCCTCTTCAGCTTGGTAAATGGGATTATCGAAATCATACTGAGCCATAACAGAACTGTTCATAGTGAATGCCACAAGATCGCTTCTGCATGTTTAATGCTTTGCTTTAGAAAAAGAGTTCAAAAAAGTCACAAAAACAAAAACATTGCCATTTTTATTGTTTTGAAAAAAGTGAAAACAGAAAAAACAGAAAGACAGGGATCACAGAATTTGTTCAAAAAATGTCCTTCATTAATGATAATCATTCAAAACATGATGAGGCCCTACAAAAATGAATCACTACGCCTTGGGCAGAACGTAGGATTTTCATGCAAAATGACAAAACAACAGAAAATTACTCTGTCAGAAGAGTAACTTGAACCACTTCTTCAGCCGTCCAGTTGTTGATAGACCCCCCTGGTGCACACGGGCGAACCCAGTTGTCCAAATCACAATCATTGTCACAGTCTTCACTACCGGTTGCAGAGACGTCGCCATGATTCATCAGTCCAGCGCTGGTAAAGGTACTCGGACCCGCTTGACCATTTTGCTCTGCTTGGAGAGGCTCATAACCAACACCAAATTTGTCTTCTTTAACCGGCAAATCCACCATCTTGCCCCAGCCTTCAGCTTTTCCAGAATCAACAACCTCCTTAGCCTGCTTGTAAGAAGTAATTGAAGCACCTGGCCTCCTCTGCTCAGCGTACGCCACTTTCTCAAGAGCCACAGTCTCAAATGCCTGGCATAATGTTTCGTGGATCTCGCCGTCCACCTCAACATATTTGAACGAGGATAGATGACTCACCAGAATCTCTTCTTCACCGCACACAGTCACAATCTGACCATTCCAGACATACTTGAGCTTTTGATGGAGAGTCGACGAGACTGCCCCTGCTGCATGAATCCACGGACGCCCCAACAAACAACTGTAGGCAGGCTGGATGTCCATAACATAGAAGATGATATCGAATACCTCAGGACCTATCTTCACAGGCAAGGTAACTTCTCCACACACAGAACGTTTGGATCCGTCGAAAGCACGAACGATCAGGTCACTGGGAGTAAGCACGGACCCTTCCGCCTCAACCTTCTTCAAAATCTGCTTAGGCAACACATTCAGCGACGACCCGGTGTCTACCAATACATGAGACAATACTGCCCCCTTGCACTCCATGGTGATGTGCAAGGCTTTGTTATGGTTCCGCCCTTCAGGCGGTAAGTCCAAGTTGGTGAAACCCACACCATGCCTGGTGCTCATATTGGCCATCACACCCTCCAGTTGATTGACAGAAATCTCTTGAGGCACGTAAGCCAGATTCAACATCTTCAGCAAGGCATTACGGTGTGCCTCAGAGCACATCAACAGTGAAAGTATAGAAATCTTGGACGGAGTCTGATTCAACTGATCCACAATCTTGTAGTCACTCTTCTTGATTATCTTCATAAACTCCTCTACGTCCTTCTCAAATGACCCCTCGGGCGCTTCCTTCTGGACAGGCTCTTCCTCTACCACAGCTTGCTTACCCTTTGCTCTGGCGAGAGCTTCAGCGTTATTGTCCCTCAAAGGCTGCGGTGCGAACAGACGACCGCTTCTGGTAAAACCTCCTGGACCTCCTACATTATCCACAGCCGGACCAACAGTTGCAGGAACTCTATTCGGTAAACCAATTGTCACTGGAGTTTGATTCACTGGTCTTGTTTGACTTTCAGCCCTTCTGTAACTGCGGTGAGCATTATCATACTTCCACGGCACAGCTCTACTATTCTCAACAGCCCTTCTTTCAGACGCAACGATAGTAGTTGGAACACTAATGGTTACAGGCACGGGAATGGTAACTGGGGTACCATTTGCTGCAGGTGCACTGACAACCCTTTGTCCACGTTCTTCAGACGGTTTAAAGTAAATGGTGATAGTTGACGCTGTTCCACGATCTTTTACAGTCCTACTGAATTGCAAACAACCCTCATCCATCATACCCTGGATACCGGTCCTCAACTGGTCACAACCATTCTCAGATTCTACACAGCCCAAACAATTCTCATCACAGCCCGGGTAGACACCCCCTTTTAGCAGACGGCCTTTCACAACTAGCAGAGAAGTCTGAACATCATCAACATTAACAACCAGATCTTCAGCTTCTTTCCCTTCAATATTGTTCACTCTATGCCCACCATGCTGAGGCATAGGGTTGTTCACGACGTTAGGCACTGGAGCGAAGTTGATTGCCTTGGCATCGATCAAATCTTGGACCTTGTGCTGGAGAGCTCGACACTTCTCAGTATGGTGGCCTGATGCCCCAGAATGAAAGTCACATCTAACATTAGCATCATAACCGGGAGGCAGCACCGTAGGCGGAGCCATTGTACGCAGCTCAATCATCCCCAACTTGAGTAGTTCGGGTAATAATTCTGTGTAAGACATGGGCAGAGGATCAAATCTTCTATCAGCCTGCAATTTCTGTCTGGGCTGATAAGGACGTTGCTGTTGTTGTTGTTGCGGTTGTTGAACTCTTTGTTGTTGTTGTGGACGAGGTTGAGGTGCAGGAATAGTCACTGCAGCTACTGGACGATATTGATCTCTGTTAGCATTTGTTCTGTACACACCCCCTCTGTGGTGTACAGCATTGGTCTCTCCTTCTCTACGGCGAGGTGCCCCAGAGAAGGGTTTCTTTAATGAAGACGAGGAACCAGCATCATGGATCCTACCAGCTTTGATTAGACTCTCAGTCCTCTCTCCACAAATGACAACATCAGAAAAGCTACCGAATGGGCAGCTCCCCATCCGGTCCATAAACACACCTTGAAGAGTACCAATAAACATGTCTGTCAACTCCCTCTCCAGCATAGGGGGTTGAACTCTAGCAGCCAGTTCACGCCACCTCTGGGCATACTCCTTGAAGCTTTCATTGGATTTCTGACAAAGATTCTGCAGCTGAGTCCGGCTCGGTGCCATGTCCATGTTGTGCTTGTACTGTCTGAGGAACGCTTCACCCAGATCTCTCCAGCATCGGATCGAATCTCTCTTCAATTCCATGTACCAGTCCAAAGAAGCCCCAGATAGACTATCTTGGAAAAAATACATCCACATCTTTTCATCATCGGTATATGCAGAGATCTTTCGATAATAAGCCTGCACATGGGTGCGAGGGCAAGAAGTACCGTTGTATTTGTCGAAGGACGGTGCTTTGAACTTGTGAGGGATTCTCAAACCTTCAACCAACCCCATATTGGTAACATCAAAACCGAGAGAATTCTGACTTTCCATAGCACGGATCTTCTCAGCAAGAGCTTCAACCTTGCGGTCTCTCTCATTGTTTCTTCCCGGAACATCTCCGTCTTCGCTGAGCATAGAGAACAAATCTTCTTGTCTATCAACGATCGGAACTCTATCACGGGCCGGAGCATGAATGACTCTGGCATTAGCAGCATCTGGAGCAATTGGTTGACCGTTGATTCGAATACCCCCCAACTCATCACCTACAGCATAGTTGTTGATGGCAGCAGCAGGAGTATCAGGGACTGGGTTCCCCTCTGGTGGAGCATGGTTGGGCGGTGGAGTTGCAGCCTCTTGTCTCTGAACCATAGCTCGAAGCTCTTCTTGACCTTGCGCAACCCCTTGCATCATGTTCATAAATTGGGCCATGCTTGCCCTCATCTCAGCTAACTCGGTTTGAAACTGGTCCATATTCCTCTGATGGTTGAGTCTCGTTGAGTAGCGGTGCGGACGTTGATCAGCTATCCTGCCTGAACAGGAACCAAGAGTGAGAAGTCACGATCAAGAACACCTGTTATGCAAAATGATATGAGTATGATGCTAATGATGCGTATGATGCACATGATATGCTCATTTCTCAGGCATTCAAAGAGCCTGACCCATCCTGAAAAGATGACAACCTGCAGCAACAAGAGGACAAACAGATACAGGGAAATGCTGACATCCTTATACATACATAAGGGTAAAAAGGCATACAACCAATGTCAACAGAATATCTGAATAAACGACGTACAAAGAAAAAGAATCCCATCCAACAAGCCTGGAGGTGATTCTCAACAAAAGGATCCAAGGGATGGCTTACACGCAAATGAATCCCATCCAACAAACCTGGAGGTGATTCTCAACAAAATACAATCAGAGATACAAACTAAGACAGACGGTCTTCCGGAATGAGGGTCTTCAGGTAATGGCACTGGTCGATCAACAGCGAACATTCTGAGCAATCTGGTAAAGGAGTGATCTTCTCTTTCAACTGTCTTCTCAGCTCCAAGACTTCTCCTCCAAGGTGGTCCTCTGATGCCTGTCTCAAGTCTACTTCCTTCCTCAACTGGATGTCTTTATCTCTGAGTTGCTTCTCCAAGTCTCTGATCTTCTTCTGATAACCGGCTTCTGCTCTCTGCAGCCTCAAGCGCTCCCGGTGTTCTGCATCTAACATACTCTCCACCTCCTCGTAGGATCTCTTCTTGCTTCTCAGTCTGCTAGCATCTTCTCCTTGCACTTCCCTGAGTTGATGGGCCAAGTGCAGCTTATCAGCTTTGGCTTTGTACAGCTCCATATGGGTGTCTTGCTCCTTCTCTCTCAAACGACGATTCTCCATTAGGGCTTGCTTATAGTGCTCAGCAGGTACACTATCAGCAAGGATCAAGGGTGGTTGCTCTTGCAACGGCTCCATCCTATCATAGGGTAACAACAAAGTTTCCACTCTCTTCTTGACCCAATCGGTGTAATCAGGCATAGCAACCGCAAACTTCTTCCCTAAGACAGATCCATCCTTCACACCAATAGACTTCCAAGCTCTCCCTATCTGCTCCAATCTAACAGGGTCACTCTGCTTCTCAAAATACACACTTTCAGCTATCTCAGCTTCGAGCGGTCTTCCTTTCATCACAAACCCCAACTGGCGAAGAGAAAGAACCGGGTTGTAATTGATGCAACCCCTAGTCCCTACGAGTGGCACATTACGGAATCCTCCACAGCTCATAATGACGTTACGCACATCCATCCGGTACAACTGCCACCTGATGTCGTAAGAGGTAAGAGACATAACCCTCTGAGTCCACTTAAGAGTGCTCTGGGTATCCACAAATGGTCCACTGGCTGGCAGAAGAGACATGAACCATTTGAACAGAAGAGGTAGACAACACCTGATGGCTCCACCCTTACCATGCCTACTGTGGATGGCATAGTAAGTATCAGCTAGAAGAGTAGGGATTGGATTCCCTCTGATGAAAATACTGATAGCTGCATGGTCAACAAAATTTGGCATACTGGGAAATAGGACAATCCCATAGATCATGGTGGCAAGCTGTGCGTGAAAAACTTCCCAATTTCCCTTTTCTGCTTCAACTCTGGCTACTATCAACAGGAACTTCAATGGCAGACCCACAACTTCCCCACAGGGCTTCCAATTCTCACCAACTTCCTCAACACTCAACCGGAGAGCTCTGGCAATCAATCTGAAGTCGACCTCCTTTGGGACGTCCAAGAAGGGAGTCTGATGCTGAATAGGGATACTCAACAGGATAGAATACTCCTCGAGAGTAGGTGCAAGCTGATAATCCTGGAAAGTGAAGCATCTGAGCTCTGGGTCATAAAACTGTAGTAGTGTCTGTAGAGGCACCGGATCCACTACTGTCTTCAGCACTGTCAAGATATCTCCATACTGTCTAACGAAACTCTTCAGACGATCATCTGTCACAAAGCTACCCAACTCAATCAGTGAAGTCAACGGCTCACGATGAAAGCTGTAGGAACAGGTCTTCCGCTTCGGCTCTAAGACTGTTGCCATCTCTATCAGTAGACAAGCTCTGGAATGTACCTGAGAAATGATATGCATGCAGAGATTAGTTTTTTTTCTTCTTTTTTTTTCTTTTTTTTTTTTGATTTTTTTTTCATTGCGTTTCTTTTGAAAAATAAATATGCTATGATGCAAATGATGCAGACTGGACTGGCTGGTTGTGCAAACTCTGATACTAGGTCAAAGCTTCAGTCAAAATCAGAACATAAATCCAACTTAAGGTCAACTGAGCACTGTCTGAACACAAAGTCACCATCAGAACCAAGTCACCAACAGAACCGAGTCACCAACGGTACCTGTAATGAATAATCCTTCCCCACTCACGGGTGTAGTCTAGGCCAGGGTAAGGCTGAGAGAAACGCAGCATAAATAACCTTTCGCAGAATATTGTCATATACACACCCGAAGTATGTAACGACAGCATCCCACCAGGGTCTGAACTGCTCGTGATATCAATGTTCCGCTAAGTGGCGCCATACCACCCGCTTTCCATGAATCACTCTATTCCTAGGTATCCTAGGTTGCACTCATGGTCTGGGTATTGGACCTTTTACCTCAACTGACTCTTCCCCCCCACACAGAGAGAAACAAACAACCAGCCAGGTGAACAGATGAATAAATGCAAACATTAATGCAAACATAGATGCAAACAATAAACAATGAATGCAAACAGTGAATAATGAATGCAATAAATAAATACAGCACAAAGCAACCAAAACCCTAACCTAGAGAGCGCTAGGAGAGACTCGCTCAGGGAAGATGGACCAGCATAGGTCAACTTCTGATATTTTCCCCAGCAGAGTCGCCAGCTGTCGCATCGCGCGAAAAACCGGCGGGAAAAGAAGAACAACAGAGCCGCCACCGTGCGTTATTTATCCCAAAGGAGGGAAAGGAAACGCTCAGAGTAAACCTGGGAAAGAACATGGTCTCGCGACCAAAGAGGATGGGTTCGGGAGTCGGTTATGCGAAGGGAAGGTATTAGCACCCCTACGCATCCGTAGTACTCTACGGGATCCACGCACAATAGAAAGGAAAATGGTTGCTAAAACACTGCTCATACACACACACACTGGCTGAAAGAGACACAAGAAACTGACTGAAACTGACTCGGCAGGGTACCGCATCCTGGGCCTACTTAGTCTATCAGGCATAGACATCAGAGTCGAAGTAGTTCGGACTGGGGAAACGACACATGCTCGCTAGGATATCGCATCCTATGCATACGTATCTTCTCGGACGAGAGAAGAATCAGAGCATTCGTAGCTCGGCTGACACGCACACAAACAAAACAAAACACAGGCAAACGTGGAGCCCGACTGCCAATCACTGGACTTACATCAGCATCCGAACCAAACACACACACACTGGAACCCAAATGCCACTCGATGGACTTACATCAGCTTCCAAGCACACAACAACACAACAAGTTAATAGGGAGTCGGGGACTCGAGCCTATAACTGTCAAGCGCACACTCAAACGGACAAACAACAAATTGCTAAGGAGTCAGGCACTCGAGCCTAGCAACTGTCAAACAATACACACAAAAAGAAAAAGGGCGCCCGGAGAGATCAGCTCAATCTCCTGCCTACATACTTCATCTGGTATGAAGATCAGGGCGATGTAGTTCCCCTACGGAGGGATAAAGGACTAGCCTAACCAGATAACAGAGGGAGACACAACTCTAGGGAGACTACGACTCGAGCCTAGATGTTGTCATGCAAAATCAACCCTAAGTTAAGGTTTCTAGCTAAATGGCACAAGGGCCAACCTATCCTAAGCATGGCTCACACAGGAAGCAAGCCACACACACTTAACTTGCACAGGAAGCAAGCCAAACAAAACCTAACTTGCACAGGAAGCAAGTCTAAACTAATCCTAACTTGCACAGGAAGCAAGTCAAACAATCCTAACTTGCACAGGAAGCAAGTCAAACAAATCCTACAAGCACAGATAGCACACGCTATACACAAACAAGTGGCTCAAACAAGGGTTAGGTTTTAGTCAAGGGGTCATATCAACCTCAACAAACAAACCTCTGGAATGGGGTGAGTGTTGCTCTTAACCTTGCCATCGAGGGGCTAAGGTGAAGCAGATGAAAGGATGAAGTGAGGATGAGACCTCACAGCTCTTATCCCTGGCCTGGGAGAGCTCAAGACAAGAATGTGTGGGTTCAGAAAGCGGGAACCCTTCTACACATTAAAACTGACTCAACTGTACAGTTGTACAAGATCTTGGGTTTGTATCTGCAATGCATCAACACGATGGTGTGAGCAAAGCAGATGACACACTGAATAGTGGGGGATAGATTGCATATCCCTACCTTCCACCAATTGCCTCTTCACTTAGGAGGTCTTTGACTCTATGCAAGGACAAAATTAAACAGTCACAAACATTGCCTCTTAAGGAGGACTTCAGACAGTTGCCTGGCCAAGTAACAGGCCAGGTCTTCCAGACTACATGAAGTAAAAGAGACATACCTCAATGCAAATTGCTTATACAAGCAAAGCAAAGCAAAAAGTTCACAAAGGAACTAAGCAACTAAAGCACCTGAAACAGTCAAGCAGATGTTAGTATACAACTTCAAACAAAACAAACAGAAACAGAAACCAACAGTCCATTAGAGGCACATGGATGTGCAAGGCACAAGGCTTAAGGCATGTGAGCCAAGCCACCTACAAAACAAACAAGTTAGACAATGATATTTAAGCAAGCTCAATCAAAAGAATTGGTCTCAATGGCCCTTTGATGGTCAACCTGAAATCACAGACTCAAAGGTGAGTAACAGGACCACTAGGGCAAGCCTAGGGTCAAGGATGGAAAAAAGTCAAGGCAGCAAGGATAAATCAACTCAAAGTCAAAGTCAAACAATTAGAAAGCAATCACAATTGGGCCCACAATCATATCATGCATCATTATCATTTCATGAACATTTGAAATCAAAGTAAGGCAAAGGAAAGCATACAAAAGTCAACAGAATGACTTGCATCAAAAGTCAACCTAAACAATCCCAAAAATCATCAAATAAATCACACTCAATCCTAACATCTAACATGGTAGACATATAAAATTTCATGGCATTTGGATGAGAGGAAGGCAGTCAATGAAAATCAGAAAGTCAAAGCAATTTTGAACATGCTTAAGGAAGTCAACCAAACATGCATCAACTTAGAAAAATCATAAGTCAAGAATGGTGTATGATAAATGAATGGGACTAAAGCCATGGCAAAGATGAGGATGTCTAGTTATCTCATGCCAAATTTCATGTCCACCCAATAAAGTATGAGAATTTCACAAATGAAATGGGAACATGTGTCACACAAAGTCAACATTTGACTAGGCAGAGAAAGAAAATCTCAAACAAATGGAAAATAGTTCAATTAAATCCCATAAAAATCACAAGTAAACTAGACATACAAGAGTAGGCTCATGCAAAATTTGGGGTCATTTGGATGTAAGGAAGTATGTGAACAAAAATTGTGAAAGTGTATGTTATCCATGTAGCAACAAATGTAACACATGACTTCAAAAAATCATAACTCTCAATCCACAAATGATAAATGCACAAACTTTATATGGAAATGAAGGTCAATGTGTCTAGTTTCACCACAAAAAATTTCAAGCTCATTGGATACAACATGACAATTTCACAAAAGGAATGGCTCCATGTATCATTTTAGCATACATGTTGGGAAATCATTTATCATTTAAAATCCAGGCCATGGAAAATTAATTAAAAATCATGATTAAATAAAAGACACATTCATGAACATGTGAAAAAAAATTCATAATTTTTGGAATAAAAATGAATGAGAAATTAAATGTGGAAGATGGATGAAATTATGGGTGAAGTATGAAAAAACCCCACCAAATTTGGCCAAACGGTTTGGGAGATATGGCCCTTTGAAGTTCAAGATTTTTTGAAATCGATTCGATCATAACTTGCCAACCACACATGGGAATTGAGAGTTCTAGGACTTTTTGGAAATGGGAGAACAAGATCTTCAACTTTCATGTTGGGCAAAAATTCATTTGAGGCTTGTATCATGATGTAAGTTTGAGGATCAAAACTTTCCATTTATGGCAGGTTTCAGTTACAGGCCCAGTTTCCGTTTTGGGAAATTCATGATCTGGCTTCAAATTCTTCCATGATGGTGTTTGGCATGATGTATGATGACTATTTGGACATGAATGAACTCCCACAAACCAATTCCAATCATCCAATCACTGATTAAATGGACAGTTGACCAACAGTTGACTTTTAGGGTTTCTGACTGATTGTGCATTGACTGATGAATTCCAAACCCTGATTCCTTGAGAACTTGACTTCAAATGATGTCCCAAGTGGCATGAACTCTTGATTATTGACCATGGTGCCCAAATTCCACAAGAATGACCACCATCCACTGCTTTGACTGACAGTTGACTTTTCTAGGGTTTTTGACTGTCTGGGCACGAACTGCTGACCTCTGAGCCCTTAACCCTTGACATGAACACTTCAAATAGACCTCCAAACCATGTGCACTTGTTGGACAAACCCCAAGGCCTTGATTCAATGAGAAATTCCTTTGCTTGCTTGGTTGACTGATCAGGAGATTAGTTTGACCTAATTCTTGACTGCTTGCACTTGAGGCAACTGAGGAACAATGCAAATGCTATGCAATGGATCATGACATGCTATGACCTAATATGAAAATGTATGTATAATGATAGGTGCAAATTTGAGGTGCTACAGTACGTTGAAGCCGTCCTCGCATGGTGGATTGTTGAATTCAGGTTGAGTTTTCTCCCATTGGTAATGAAAAGCCTTAATGCTTGTGTTTTAAAATGAATTCACTAATTTTTGGAAATCTTTTAGCCGAACTACGACGTTTTGATCCTTACCTTTGATGGAAGGTACGTAGGCAACGGGTTCATCCGTTCAAACACAAAAATAATAAAATTGTACATTCTTTTCTCATCATCCCATTCATGTTTGCACAATATGTCATTGAACAAATAAACAATTTTATACAACAAGTGTGAAAAGGGCTCCCTAGGAGTACCTAGGACGTGATGGGTGCCTAACACCTTCCCATTGCGTAATTTACCCCTTACCCAGATTCTCTGATCTTTTTCATTAGTTTTCTATGTGTAAAACTTCTTAGGTTTTTGTTCGCTTTTTAACCATTCCTTAGGATAAATAAAAGTGCGGTGGCGACTCGATTCTTTATATACATTGCTTATGGTTTAATCAATAAATCATATAGCGACGAATACACCGCTACAGAAAAGTGGCGACTCTGCTGGGGATAACATTAGACCTTCCCTGGTGGTATTGCCTACTTTTCACCCTTGTTGTATGATATTTGTTTATGTGTTATTTGACATATTTTTGTACAATTTGGGATAACTGTATTGATTGTAATGTTTGAATTGCTTGATATACAATTGCTGTTTGCTTTGGTGATCTCTGTGAGATGAGTTCTATACCCGAACTCGAGTGCACTCTAGGATAGGAGAATGGCGTAGTCTTGTTGACTGGTGTGGAGTATTCCTTAGCCAGTGGACTTGCGAGCCCATTCACTTGGTGGAGGTCATGTTGGATTAATAATGTCACACAGGTTATTTGTGGTTAGGCATTATTCTTTCAATCATGTGCCTTAGAAGCCAAGGACCTTAGTTTACCAAGCCCATCTTGGCCTATTTTTTAGGACGTAGTGCGGAGGTCGTTCAGATGTAAGATCTGATGTGATTGTCACGCGATACTACACTTATAAGAGTATCTCTTGAGAATATTTTTGGAATACGAGTATTCTTTCTCCGATAATATCCGAGAGATGGGACGATGATTATGGGAACCTCTGATAGAACATGTCTGGCAGGTTTAAACCCTAGTACACTCCCTGCGGGTGGTTCTTAACCAAGACTCCATGCTCGTGACTCTCAGCAAACCCGTGATACATGGTTGAGTCGTTCAGACATCGTTAATATCAATGGAACTTGGGCGTTGATAAGGTGAAAACCATAATCCGCCAAAATGGATGATTGATATTAAGGATGTTAGAGTCGGTTCATGTACCGTTAATATCAATGGAACTTGGGTGTTGATAAGGTGAAAACCTAAATCCACCAAAATGGATGATTGATATTAGGGATACAATGAGATTTCCCATGACCTTTGTTTGGTCTGACTTGTTTGATCCTTGAGTGTGATTGTTGCATTCATGCATTCATGCATTCATCTGCATTCATGTCATCAAAAAAAAAGAGAAAATTTTCAAGGAACTTAAAGGGTTTATTTGTAAAAAATTTCAGACATGGAAAGACCGAAAAGGCATACAAAGAAGTACAACTTTAGACAGCCCGATGTGAAAGAGTTAAGGAATCTGACATCTTATGTACTAGATCCCTTGGGTTTCAAGGCTCGTTATGGGAAGCTTCTACCTCTGTTGACTACTCAGGTTGATGAGGGACTGATGAGTACTCTGGCTCAGTTCTATGATCCTCTGTATCACTGCTTCTCTTTCCCGGACTTCCAGTTGCTACCTACCTTGGAGGAGTATTCTCACCTTATTGGGATTCCGATTCTGGATCAGGTGCCGTTCAGCGGCCTAGAGAGTATTCCGACTGCTCGAGAGATTGCAGACTTGTTGCATATAGATGAAGCATTGATTAAAGCTAATCTGACTACCAAAGGTGGAATTCAGGGTTTTCCTTCCGAGTTCCTCATTGCTCAAGCTACCATCTATGGGAAGTCCATGAGTGAGGATGTCTTTGAGGCTTTATTTATGCTGCTCATCTACGGTTTGGTGTTATTTCCCAACTTCGACAAATTTGTGGATATGAACGCCATTAGGATCTTCTCAGTTCTTAATCCCGTTCCGACTTTGTTGGGTGATGCCTATTTCTCTTTGCATCTGAGGAATGCAAAGGGTGGAGGAGTTATCGTCTGCTGTCTGCCTTTGCTGTACAAGTGGTTTATTTCGCACTTGCCGCAGACTCTTGCCTTCAAAGAGAACAAGGGATGTCTACGGTGGTCTCAGAGACTCATGTCTCTCAGTCATGATGATATCTCTTGGTATGATCGCGTGTATGATACCGTCCAGATCATTGATTATTATGGTGAATTCCCTAATGTGCCTCTTCTTGGTACATGTGGTGGGATCAGCTACAATCCTATTCTCGCACGACGTCAGCTTGGGTTCCCCCTAAAGGATAAACCTCATAACATTCTGTTAGAAGGTGTGTTCTTTCAGGAGGGTAAAGATCCCCAAGGCCTGAAAGCCAGATTTGTCCGCGCTTGGCGCAAGATCTGCAAGAAGAGTAGGAATGAATTGGGTCCAAAGAATTGCATTGCTTTGGAGCCTTATACATCTTGGGTCAGACAGAGAGCTTCTGTATACCTTATGCCATACGATCATCCGAGACCTACACCGTTGGATGTGGCTGGGCCTTCAACCCTCCCTACCCAACGTGTAGAGGAGTTGAGAGAAGAAGACCTTTCACGTGCTTGGATCCGTGAAAGAGAAGAATTGCTGCAGCAGCTTAAGGAGAAGGACGCTCTGATTGAGTTCCTCGAGCATCGGGTGATCGACGATCCCAATGATACTTGGACTTCTTTGCTTCCTCAGTCTTCCAAGTTCTGGAAGAGGAAGTATGATCAGCTTGCTAAGGAGAGAGCGGATATGGAAGCAGCCTATGAGAGAGAGATCAAGAAGCTGTGTGTTTCTCGTCTTCCAGCATCCCGAGCTTCTAGGGATCCATAGGATGTTGTTTTCCTTTTCCCTTTGTAATATGATCAAAAATGCTGTACTTCTTTGTCTCGATTATATCGAATGAGATATTTTTCCATATGAAGTTAAATGCTTTAAAAATTCAAGAATTTGCAAATAATACCCTAAGGGTTCCTTGAAAATAAAATAAAGCATATGCACTAGCATTTCATGCATCATTTTGCATAAGCAGGTACCTTGTTTCTGGTCTTCTTGCCCTAACTCTGTGCTCTTCATTTATTTTGAAGACAAGCTGACTCACCGGTACTTTACTCGAGCCAATTCCGCAAGAGTTATGGATCAGCTAGAGCAAGAGAACCGTGAACTGAAAGAGGAGGTCGCCAGACTTGGCGCTTTGATGGAGCAACTCCTTGCTGCCCAGAATCAACTTGCTCAACCGCCTGCAACTCCTGTCCAGAGGACGGTTATATCAGAGGTCGCTGTTCCGACTGTGCCTGCCGCCATTGCTCATTTTGCGTCTCACGCCATGCCAGCCGGGTTTCCTTGGGGTATGCCTCCGGGTTTCATGCCTGATCTGCCTGCTCCAACCTTTGCTCATATGCCGGCATCTAGCCCGGTCCCTGTTGCCGCTCCTCCTGTCGTGCATACCATACCGAGGGTAGACGACACCATCTATCATTCCGAGCCGTCTGAGGGCCCGGATGTTAATGAGAAGATGGACGCCATGAATGATCAATTCCTTGAGCTGAGGAAGGAATTGAAGACCCTCAGAGGGAAAGATTTGTTCGGCAAGTCTGCTGCTGAGTTGCGCTTAGTTCCCGGAGTGAAGATACCGATTAAATTCAAAGTGCCTGACTTTGAAAAATATAAAGGGAACACCTGCCCTCTTGCTCACCTGGTCATGTACGCCAGGAAAATGTCTACCCAAACTGATAATGATCAGCTTCTGATCCATTATTTTCAAGACAGTCTGTCCGGTGCTGCGCTCAGATGGTACATGAGTTTGGACAGTGCTAATATCCGATCCTTCAACGACCTTGGCGAAGCCTTCGTCAAGCAGTACAAATACAACGTTGATATGGCTCCTGACCATGATCAGCTCAGGGCCATGTCTCAAAAGGATAAGGAGACATTCAAGGAGTACGCCCAGAGGTGGAGAGAGATGGCTGCTCAGATCACTCCCCCGCTAGAGGAGAAAGAAATGACTAAGATCTTGTTAAAGACTCTTAGCTCATTCTATTACGAGCGGATGGTAGCAAGCACTCCCTCTGATTTCACCGAGATGGTGAACATGGGGATGCGTCTTGAAGAAGGTGTCCGTGAAGGACGTTTGGCAAAGGATGAAAGCTCTTCTTCTAAACGGTATGGGGCGTTTAAGAAGAAGGATGGGGAGGCACATGCTGTGCAGTCTCATGCTAAATCCAAGAGACCCTCTGATAAAAGGAAGCCAGTGCGTCATCAGCACCAGGTGGCTAGTATAGCACCTGTATTCAGAGACAGTGCTCCATATCAGCAACCTCAGCAATATCAGCAGCAGCAACACAATCAACAACAATCTTCTCAACAGTATCGTCAACAACAATCTCGTCCACAGCAACAGGCTTACCAGCCTCGTGGTAGTACCAGTAATCAAGCCAACATGAACTATGATAGGAAGAAGATCAGTTTCGATCCGATTCCCATGTCGTATATAGAGTTGTATCCCTCTCTAATAAAGCGGAAGCTGATTACTCCAAGAGATCCTCCGGCTATACCGGTCAACCCTCAGTGGTGGTATAAGCCTGACCTGCACTGTGTCTATCATTCTGGCGCTCCGGGCCATGATGTAGAAAATTGTTTTCAGCTGAAGACCAAAGTGCAAGATCTGATGAGATGTGGGATTCTGAGCTTTGAAGATTCAGGCCCGAATGTTACCAAGAACCCATTGCCCGCGCATGGGAAATCTGTTAATATGGTCCAGGGGTGCCCTGGGAAGTACAAGGTCAAATATGTCAGCCATATTAGACAGTCGCTGGTCGAATTACATCGGTTGCTGTGTCAGTACAGCCACATGGAGCATGACCACGACAAGTGCCGTATCTGTTCGGTTAATCGTTTGGGTTGCAACCAGGTACGAAGAGAGCTTCAAGAATTGCTAGATGAGGGAACCATTGAGATTCTCCAAAATCGCAATGTTGATGAGGATGAGCCGGAGGTAAATGTTATTTCCCCTGTGTTCAAATTACCCGAGCCTGTTGTTATTCGTTATGATAGCAGCAAGCCGAAGGTCTCTCCTTCATTAGTCATCAAGCCTGCAGGCCCTGTGCCCTATTCTTCTGATCGAGCTGTGCCGTTCAGATACAATCCCGTTGCTGTGCAGGATGGGGTAGAAATGCCTTTGCCTTCAACGTCCGTAACCAACATTGCTGATGTGAGCGGGTTGACCCGGAGTGGTCGTGTGTTTTCTGCACCTCCCAAGGCTCCTGTTGTTTCTGATACCGTTGAGCGTCCTGTTGGGACAGCTGTTAATATCCAGAATCCGGCACCTGTTGCCAAACCCTCCTCTGTACAAAAGACTCCCGCTTCTTCAGTTGGCCCTAGTGGCATTGTGAATGAAGAATCTGATGAGATGCTGAGGCTCATCAAAAAGAGTGAGTACAAAGTTGTAGACCAGCCTCTACAAACGCCATCCAAAATCTCCGTGTTATCTTTGCTGTTGAATTCAGAACCCCATAGGGAGGCTCTGCAGAAAGTATTGGATCTGGCGTATGTTGATCATGACGTCACCGTTGAACAGTTTGACAGTATAGTTGCAAACATCACTGCTTGCAACACTTTGAGTTTTTGTGACGCTGATCTCCCTGAGGAGGGAAGAGACCACAACATGGCTTTACACATCTCTATGAATTGAAAATCTGATGCCATGTCTAACATGCTGGTGGACACTGGATCGTCCTTAAATGTATTGCCAAAATCCACTCTCTCGAAGTTGTCATATCAAGGTCCTCCTATGAGGCAGAGTGGTGTTGTTGTGAAGGCATTTGATGGGTCACGTAAGACTGTGATTGGGGAAGTTGATCTCCCAATCAAGATTGGACCAAGTGATTTCCAAGTTACCTTCCAGGTAATGGATATCCACCCATCTTACAGCTGTCTCTTAGGCAGACCATGGATTCACGAGGTTGGCGCCGTGACATCCACCCTACACCAGAAGCTGAAATTCGTGAAGAACAAAAAACTGGTTGTGGTAGGGGGAGAAAAGGCTCTCCTGGTTAGCCACTTGTCTTCTTTCTCATATATTGACGCTGAGGATGAAGTTGGAACTCCGTTCCAAGCTTTATTTATTGATGAACCAATTGAGAAGAAGTCTCCTTCATATGCTTCCTACCGAGATGCGAAACTGGCCATTGAATGTGGTGCAGTAGCTGGTTTAGGGAAGGTGATTGAGCTTGAAGACAATAGATCCCGGGCTGGCATTGGCTACTGTTTTGGGGCATTTAATGAGCAAGGTTTGTTCAAGAGTGGAGGATTCATCCATGACGATCAACCTGAGGGAGAAGTTGTTGCTATCTTGGAAGAGGATGCAGAAGATCTGAACAATTTCATCATTCCTGGTGGTGTCTGCCACAATTGGGTCGCTGTAGATGTTCCTACAGTCATCCATAGATCAGAGTAATTGTTCACTTTGTTTAAAACCCTTCTCCCATGCCAAAAGGAGAAGTGATGACATTGTTGGCAGCATTTAATACAATGATATTTCATTCATGTAATGCATTGTTAAACATTTGTTTTTCCATTTGTTTTCACTTTTTGCTTTTTTGCATGAAATCAGTGATCACAGAAAAACCATAAAAACAAAAATAAAAGCAATCTTTTTCATCTGCATAATGGTTTGCTTGTTTAAATTCTAAAGTTTTTCAATAACCAAAATCATTATGCAGGTTGATTCTAAAACCCATTGAACATAATGATCCAACGCCATCCCCCAATTTTGAATTCCTTGTATTCGAGGCAGAGGAAGATGATGTTGAAGGAATTCCTGATGAGATTACCCGTCTCCTTGAGCACGAGAAGAAGGTCATTCATCCGCACCTTAAAGATCTGGAAACAGTCAACTTGGGGTCTGAGGATTGTGTTCGTATGGTGAAGATTGGGGCACTTCTTGAAGAGTCTGTCAAGAAGAGATTGATTGAGTTGCTACGAGAATATTCCGATATCTTTGCTTGGTCATATGAAGACATGTCGGGTCTAGATACAGATATTGTGCAACATTTCCTGCCTTTGAAGCCTGAGTGCGTGCCTGTGAAGCAGAAGCTCAGAAGAACTCATCCTGATATGGCAGTGAAGATCAAAGAGGAAGTTCAGAAGCAAATTGATGCGGGGTTTCTGGTGACTTCCACATATCCTCAATGGGTGGCCAACATTGTGCCTGTGCCTAAGAAAGACGGAAAAGTCCGTATGTGTGTTGATTACAGAGATTTGAATAAAGCTAGTCCGAAAGATGATTTCCCTCTACCACACATTGATATGTTGGTAGATAATACAGCTAAATTCAAAGTCTTTTCATTCATGGATGGAATTTCCGGATATAATCAAATCAAAATGGCACCCGAAGATATGGAGAAGACAACATTCATCACACCTTGGGGAACATTCTGTTATCGAGTGATGCCCTTCGGTTTGAAGAACGCCGGAGCCACGTATCAACGAACTATGACTACCTTGTTTCATGATATGATGCACAAGGAGATAGAGGTCTATGTTGATGATATGATTGCTAAGTCCCGAACGGAAGTTGAACATATTGAGCATTTGTTGAAGCTTTTTCAGCGTCTGAGGAAGTTTAGACTTCGCCTGAATCCGAACAAATGTACATTTGGAGTCCGTTCCGGCAAGTTGTTGGGTTTTGTGGTAAGCGAAAGAGGTATTGAGGTTGATCCTGCCAAGGTCAAAGCAATACAAGAGATGCCTGCACCCAAAACTGAAAAGCAAGTCCGAGGTTTTCTTGGCCGCTTGAACTATATTTCCAGATTTATATGCCACATGACTGCCACATGTGCGCCTATATTCAAGCTCCTCCGGAAGGATCAGTCTCATGATTGGACCGAGGATTGCCAGAAAGCTTTCGACAGTATCAAAGAGTATCTGTCTGAACCTCCGATCTTGTCTCCTCCTGTGGAAGGAAGACCTCTGATTATGTACTTGACTGTGCTTGAAGACTCGATGGGTTGTGTCCTCGGTCAACAAGATGAATCAGGGAAGAAAGAATCTGCTATATACTACCTCAGTAAGAAGTTTACTGATTGTGAGTCTCGGTACTCTATGCTTGAGAAGACGTGTTGTGCTTTGGCTTGGGCTGCTAAGCGTTTGCGCCAGTACATGATAAATCATACAACTTGGTTGGTATCCAGAATGGATCCAATCAAATATATCTTCGAGAAGCCTGCTTTAACTGGGAGGATTGCCCGTTGGCAGATGTTATTGTCTGAGTATGATATTGAGTATCGAGCTCAGAAAGCTATCAAAGGTAGTATCTTGGCTGACCATTTAGCGCACCAGCCGATTGAAGATCATCAGTCTGTTCAGTACGACTTCCCAGATGAGGAGATTCTGTATTTGAAAATGAAAGATTATGATGAGCCTACACTTGATGAAGGTCCGGAACCTGGTTCCAGATGGACGATGGTGTTTGATGGTGCTGTAAATCAGTACGGAAATGGTATTGGGGCAGTAATCATTACTCCTCATGGCACACATATTCCACTTACAGCAAGGCTAACTTTCAAATGCGCGAATAATATGGCTGAGTACGAGGCCTGTATTATGGGACTTGAAGAATGTATTGATTTGAGAATCAAACATCTTGATGTATATGGTGATTCGGCCCTAGTTGTCAATCAGATCAAGGGTGAATGGGAGACGAATAAGCCAAGTCTCATTCCGTACAGAGATTATGCAAGAAGAATTTCAACTTTCTTCACAGAAGTTGACTTTCATCATATTCCTCGAGAGGATAATCGGATGGTGAAATTCTAGTTATCAGACTTTAGATGTCACACGGGTTGTTATGACATCCAATTCTGCACAGACAAGTATTATGCAGAACTTCACAGTAAGTGCAGTAAATAACACAAGTAATTGTTTACCCAGTTCAGTCCAACATGACCTACATCTGGGGGCTACCAAGCCAGGGAGGAAATCCACTATCAGTAGTATTAATTCAAAGCTAAACTCACCCGTTTACAACTCGTCACTTAATCCCTACCCAATGCAATTTCAATCTTACTCTAAGAACAGAGTTCCTACTCACTCCCCCTCAATCACCTCAGTGATTACTACCTTTAATCAATATTAAAGACACTTTTGAAGTCACACTTCAAACAACTCTTAATTGTGCTTAACAGCTTTAATCAAGATACACAGCACTCACGCTTAAAAGCTTTGAGCGACACAACACTTACAACTCAATGAACACCCTATACCAAAACTATCATCAATGTGATAATGGCTTGGCTTACAAGATATGTCTAATACAAGACTCACAAAAATACAGCAGTGAAGTATGATGGACACACTAAATCTTCACGCCTCAAAATCCCCGAAACTGAATGAAGGAACGACTTCCTTTTATATTGCAGTACCTGGGCTTTTGCACTTGTATTCTCCTGAATTTAAGGTCACGCGAGTTCCCATAAATTCAATATCTAGGTTACTAACAAATAGGCTATTTGTTAGGTTCATTAAATGTAACTTGGTTGTTGATTTCCTGGTTTTTCTCTAAGCTGTTGACTTCCTGAAGAATAGCCTAAGAAAAAGCTGAAACAGAAAACTGAACAACCTACAATATAGCATATGCTGTCAGGAATGAATGTCACGACATTCAGCTAGACATCAAGGATCATATGCTGAGTCTGTTTTTCCAGAAGGCAGACTGTACAATTTTGCTAACCTATACATGACCAAAATGACCATACTACAGTAACAGCTTACATTAATAAATGTCAAAGTATCCAATTTGACATTTACACATTTGGCCTTAAGTTAGTTCTGTTATCCTCTTGAAGAACAAACTAAGAAACATACTGAAGTGTAGCAGAACACCACTCTGTCTATTATTCAGTATATACTGTCCATGATGAATGTCATAACATCCAGTTTGACATTCATACAGTAGGCCTTATGCCAGGTCTGGTTCTTCCTTGATAACCAGACTGCAAATGAATACTGAGCTCTAACAGAACACCAACTGTTCTATTCCTCAGTATCTGCTGACAGGGATGAATGTCACAGTATCCAGTTTGACATTCAATAAATCCTGTATTAGCTAATCCTGCAGTAACTACTCAAGTGTGTCATGACATCAGTCAAGACATCAGAGTACAGTTAGATATTCTAACCTACAATTGCAGTCACACATACACACCATGTCATGACATCAGTCAAGACATTAGAATCCATCTAGTGTTTTACCATATAATGCAGCCAATTAAACACCTACAAACTCCCCCTTTGGCAAATTTTTGGCTAAAACACTTTGATCCCCATAACAGAGTTCATAGCAGCGGAATCACACAACTAGCAGGAAATAAACCTAGCTAATACACTCAGAGTGGCAGCACACTCACATACACAGAAGTTAAATAAAAACTTCACAAAGCAGCACACATCAGCTGCTGCAGGGGGGGAGGGGGAAGTTAAATAAAAACTTCACACACACAACAGCATACACACAGAAGTTAAATACAAACTTCATCATACATCAGCTGCAGGAGAGGAAAACTTGAATCTGTCATGAACCTGTTTTAACAACATAATAATATTCTGTTGTCCTAGGGTATCACTTGTCACTCCCCCTTTTTGTCAAAAATGTTGCCAAAGCAACACTTTAAATTACAGATCCACAAATAGTAAGCAGAATTACACACAAATGACAGAAAACACAAAAGAGGACAAGTATTTATTCCTCAGCCTCATCATCAGCCTCCTCCTTAGAACTAGCCTCATCCTCACCCTCTGAGCTTTGCCTTGCAGCTCCATCTGTATCCTCTGCAGACATCTCCAATTGAAAGATCAGCTTTTCCAAAGCAAGCTTCCTAGCCTCCAGCTCTTTGCAAGTCTCTCTGAGCACAGCAATGACAGCAGCTTTATCTGGTTGGTTGCCAGTTTTGGATGCTTCTTCCGATGTCATGACAATGTCAGGGACATGCTTGCCCTGGAACAGTTTGTAGCTGAAGGCCAATGGACTTTCTCTTCTTTTCACAAAGTCATTGTCTGTTAGGATGTGTGGGAATTGACTCAGCACAATATCACCGACACAGTTGACTTGTGATTTGTGGGTACCCAGTTAGCTGCTCCAACTTTGTGTAGCATGGCATACTTCACACTGAGTTGGCTGGCCACCAGCTTCCCTTTTAGAGGCCATTTCTGGACTTGCTTTGCTGTGATGACTTCACAGATTCTGTTGTCAGTCACTTCAAGCTCTGGTTGTACTTCATCTGTTCTTCCCAAGTACAAATTGATCACTGAGGGGGAAAAGGTCACACACTTGCCACGCACATAGACCTTTCTAAACTCTCTGGACTTCCCATCAGCACACTCCTCAGACAGATTGACAATGAATTCCTTCATCAGAGTCTCATAGCACTTGGGTAGTTGAGTCACAGTTCTCATCAGTCCTGCTTCTCTGATAAGATCCACAATCTCCTTACACTCCAAGGCATTCTGAGCCAGTTCCCTCTCCAAGGCCAGCCTCTTGTGGTAGACATACTTCCATCTGTTCACACTAGAGGCAAAGTGGAAGGATACATTGTCTATAGGCACCTCTGGAACGCTAGCAGCCAACTTACTAGAGGTTGGCTTCTTCCTGGATAGGGATGTTGTGACATCACAGGGAGCATCCGAGTCAGACTCCACCACAACAGCCTTGGTCTTTAGTTTCTTGGGCACCTCTTTGCTCCAAGATTTTGCAGGGCCATGACCTTTCCTTTTGCGTGCACTTTCTGTCACTGTTTGCTTGGGAGAAGTTGTCTCATCAACTTCCTTGGATGGAGACCTTTGCATCACTGTCTTTTTCCCTCTCCTAGTCCTGATCCTCTTGGCTATGCTAGGGATAACTGAGGCCAACAGTTCGTTATCAGAGAACTCTTCCAGGTTGACTATTTCAGCTCTAGGGTTGGCCTCAACATCTTGAGGGACACTTACCTTCTCACCTCTCACCTTGGTTACATGTTTATCATTCTTAGGACCCTCTTCAGGTAATCCAGACACATTCTCCCTTAACACTACTGCGGTTTCACGACATGCAACATCATCGGGAACGATAGTGTTCAAGGGAACGGAAACCCCAGGAACATTCCGATCACCGGACAGAATCTTAGTGACCATAGAGGCAATGGCATTGTGCACATACCTCGATCCTTCCTTGGAAGGGTTGTCCAGAGCGATAGCTGAGGAGATTCTGGAGACCGTTTCTTTTGGTCTTCTTGCATGGGGCGACGTTGCAGCGTTGACACTAACTTCCTCCCGGTTGGGGTTGCCAAACTCCGTGCTGTGAGAATCGGACACGGTAGTGAAGGAGGTGGTATCGGATTGGTGTGCCATGCTGAATATCTCAGAGGGAAGTTGAACCGTTTCTTTGGAAGAGGGTTTGCACGAATGGTGTTTGAAGCGACGGAATGTGAAACGCTTTATGCAAGAGTAAGGTCTATTAGATTTTGACCACTCAGAGCTCACTATTTGTTGTTTAATAATTTGACTTACTAAACAGTAACTAACTAACTTCATTAGTTGCTATAACTTTTCAGACGTACGCATTCCCTCTTTGCCCTTACTATTGTCACACTTAGCAGCGTACAATGTCATGACATTCCGGGTGACATTGTACTCTGTCTGCATCAGGTTCCTCCATACTCGGGTTGACCACCTGCTACCACACGCTTGGTGTTGAGATTCTGCGGACGACAATAATACACACCTCTGTCTATCCCTTGCTGTCATATCCTTTGTATGATGACCAATAGGTGCCAATGGCTCATTACTTTCAATCAGACATTTTCCACAGTCTGTCTTTTTATCTAAAGACAGATATGAGACTCTTCTCATAGTTCTCTTGGAACTGCTTTTCTTCATTCCTTGTACCTGAAGGTGATCAAGTCTTCCATGTCCCAGTTTCCCTTCCTGATCTCCCTTGGCTAAAGGACACTTGGAAAAGTTGAGAGAGTCTTTAGATTTCCATAGATAGAAATTATCTCTGGATCTGTCTCCTCTCATCACTTCTTGATTGCACCCATTCAACACCACACATCCTCCCTTGGTAAATTCCACCTTGCATCCTTAGTCACATAGCTGGCTTATGCTTATGAGGTTCACAGTTAGTCCTTTTACTAACAATACACCACTCAATTTTGGAGCTTCAGGACAGTCCAGCTTACCAACACCCTTGACTTCTCTTTTAGTTCCATCACCAAATGTTACAAACTTGGTGGTAGGAGGATGTAGATTCACCACTAGGTTGCTCATCCCAGTCATATGCCTTGAGCAGCCACTATCAAGGTACCAGTTTTGTCTGATATGTGCCCTTGAATATGTGTGAGCAAGGTTAGCAACACACTGTTGATTCTCAGGAGAGAAGTGAAGCTTAGGTGCCTGCTGCTTAGGATTGACCTGAGGTGTCTGCTTAGCCGCCCATGTTTGTTTCTTAATGGGGACATTATGCGTAGGCACCTTCTTCTTAGGCCTACCATGTGGGGTCTGGTTTGGGTAACCATGCAGCCTATAGCAGAAGTGTTTTATGTGACCGAATATACCACAGTAATGACATCTCCATCTCTTGAATTTCTTCTTCTGATGATTGCTCATTCTGGTTCCTCGATGTTGAGACATTGGATGTGACTTCCCTTTGGATTTCTGAACTTTAGCCTTTGGGCGTTTGCGTTCAGCTGATGATCTTTTCCCAAGGCCTAAACCAGAAGTGGTTCCAGACTTCTGTCCTATCTTCAGGATCTCTTCCAAGGTGTCAGATCCCTTATTCAACATTTTGATGGATTTGGTCATTTGGTCTAGCTTAGAGGTCAACAAAGATATCTCACCCTTCAGACCCTCTATGACTTTCAGCTGCTCTAGTTTCTCAGCTTCTAGCTCTTTGATGAGTTTCTTATGCTTTTCTCCTTGGATACACACTTCTGCACTTTTAACACATAGTTCTTTATATGAGGCAGCAAGTTCATCCAAGGTGAGCTCATCTCCACTTGAGTTATCTTCTGAGGTACAGACATTGGTCAGAGCAGTGACATGTTTGGCAGATTCTCCTTCAGATTCACTCTCAGTGTCTTCTTCTGACCAGGTGAAAGATAGCCCTTTCCTTTGCCTCATGAGGAAGGTAGGGCAGTCAGCCTTAATATGACCATATCCTTCACACCCATGGCACTGAATTCCCTTGCCTTGGTTGAACTTTTCTTCAGAAGTTGATCTTTTCCTTATGTCAGACGGGATGTTCTTGACATTAGGTCTACCCTGTTGATCAAATTTATTTATGAGCTTGTTGAACTGTCTCCCAAGCATGGCTAAGGCTTCTGATATACTTTCATCACCTTCAGTATATCCTGCTTCTGACTCCTCTTCAGCATTAGATACAAAAGCTACGTTTTTGTTCTTCTTTTCAGCATTCTCACACAAGCCCATTTCAAAGGTTTGAAGAGAACCAATGAGCTCATCCACCTTCATATTGCAGATGTCCTGTGCCTCCTCTATGGCTGTGACCTTCATAGCAAATCTCTTAGGCAAGGACATGAGAATCTTTCTTACAAGTTTCTCTTCAGCCATTTTCTCACCTAGTCCACCAGAGGTGTTTGCAATTTCAAGAATATTCATGTGAAAGTCATGAATAGTCTCACCCTCTTTCATCCTCAGATTTTCAAACTTGGTGGTCAGCATCTGAAGTTTGGACATCTTCACTTTGGAAGTACCTTCATGAGTTACCTTGAGGGTATCCCAAACTTCCTTAGCTAGTTCATAGTGGTGGACCAGCCTGAAGATGTTCTTACTGATTCCATTGAATAATGCATTCAAGGCCTTGGAATTTCCAAGAGCTAATGCCTCTTGCTCCTTGTCCCACTCTTCTTCAGGAATCTGCACACTGACTCCATCTTCACCTGTCCTCATTGGATGCTCCCATCCTTTGTTGACAGCTCTCCAGACTTTGCTATCTAGAGACCTTAAGAAGGCTATCATACGAGGCTTCCAGTCATCATAATTAGATCCATCCAACATGGGTGGCCTATTTGCGTGTCCTATATCCTTGTCCATGGTACTAGAAAGTAACTTCCCAAGATCTCACCCAGAAAATCACAGGCAGGGTGCCTGCTCTGATGCCAATTGAAATTCTAGTTATCAGACTTTAGATGTCACATGGGTTGTTATGACATCCAATTCTGCACAGACAAGTATTATGTAGAACTTCACAGTAAGTGCAGTAAATAACACAAGTAATTGTTTACCCAGTTCAGTCCAACATGACCTACATCTGGGGGCTACCAAGCCAGGGAGGAAATCCACTATCAGTAGTATTAATTCGAAGCTAAACTCACCCGTTTACAACTCGTCACTTAATCCCTACCCAATGCAATTTCAATCTTACTCTAAGATCAGAGTTCCTACTCACTCCCCCTCAATCACCTCAGTGATTACTACCTTTAATCAATATTAAAGACACTTTTGAAGTCACACTTCAAACAACTCTTGATTGTGCTTAACAACTTTAATCAAGATGCACAGCACTCACGCTTAAAAGCTTTTAACGACATAACACTTACAACTCAATGAACACCCTATACCAAAACTATCATCAATGTGATAATGGCTTGGCTTACAAGATATGTCTAATACAAGACTCACAAAAATACAGCAGTGAAGTATGATGGACACACTAAATCTTCACGGCTCAAAATCCCCGAAACTGAATGAAGGAACGACTTCCTTTTATATTGCAGTACCTGGGCTTTTGCACTTGTATTCTCCTGAATTTAAGGTCACGCGAGTTCCCATAAATTCAATATCTAGGTTACTAACAAATAGGCTATTTGTTAGGTTCATTAAATGTAACTTGGTTGTTGATTTCCTGGTTTTTCTCTAAGCTGTTGACTTCCTGAAGAATAGCCTAAGAAAAAGCTGAAACAGAAAACTGAACAACCTACAATATATCATATGCTGTCAGGAATGAATGTCACGACATTCAGCTAGACATCAAGGATCATATGCTGAGTCTGTTTTTCCAGAAGGCAGACTGTACAATTTTGCTGACCTGTACATGACCAAAATGACCATACTACAGTAACAACTTACATTAATAAATGTCAAAGTATCCAATTTGACATTTACACATTTGGCCTTAAGTTAGTTCTGTTATCCTCTTGAAGAACAAACTAAGAAACATACTGAAGTGTAGCAGAACACCACTCTGTCTATTATTCAGTATATACTGTCCATGATGAATGTCATAACATCCAGTTTGACATTCATACAGTAGGCCTTATGCCAGGTCTGGTTCTTCCTTGATAACCAGACTGCAAATGAATACTGAGCTCTAACAGAACACCAACTGTTCTATTCCTCAGTATCTGCTGACAGGGATGAATGTCACAGTATCCAGTTTGACATTCAATAAATCCTGTATTAGCTAATCCTGCAATAACTACTCAAGTGTGTCATGACATCAGTCAAGACATCAGAGTACAGTTAGATATTCTAACCTACAATTGCAGTCACACATACACACCATGTCATGACATCAGTCAAGACATTAGAATCCAGCTAGTGTTTTACCATATAATGCAGCCAATTAAACACCTACAGATGGCAGATGCTCTTGCTACGCTTGCTTCCATGATTGTTGTGAAGTATTGGAATGAAGTTCCTAATATTGCCGTGATGCGCTTGGATAGACCAGCTCACGTATTTGCAGTCGAAGAAGTGAATGATGACAAGCCTTGGTATTTTGATATCAAGAATTTCCTCCAGAACCAGGTCTACCCGCCTGGGGCATCTGTGAAAGATAGGAAAACTTTGAGAAGGTTGTCAGGCAGTTTCTACCTCAGTGGTGAAGTGCTGTATAAGAGAAATTTTGATATGGTTTTGCTCAGATGCGTGGATAGACACGAAGCAAACCTGTTGATGACTGAGGTCCATGAGGGTTCATTTGGTACTCATTCCAATGGACATGCCATGGCAAGAAAGATGTTGAGAGCAGGCTACTATTGGCTGACAATGGAGTCTGACTGCTGCAAATATGTGAAGAAATGCCACAAGTGTCAGATTTATGCGGATAAGATTCATATCCCTCCGACACTCCTGAATGTGATTTCATCACCATGGCCTTTCTCTATGTGGGGGATCGACATGATTGGCATGATTGAACCGAAAGCGTCCAACGGACACAGGTTTATTCTCGTAGCAATTGACTACTTCACCAAATGGGTTGAAGCCGCTTCGTATGCGAATGTGACTAGATAGGTGGTTGTGAAGTTTATCAAGAACCAGCTGATTTGCCGTTATGGTGTGCCAGATAAGATCATTACTGATAATGGATCTAATCTGAATAATAAGATGATGGATGAGTTGTGCGCTGAATTCAAGATTGCACACCATAATTCCTCTCCCTACAGACCTAAGATGAATGGGGCTGTTGAAGCTGCTAATAAGAATATCAAGAAGATCATCCAGAAGATGACAGTTACGTACAAAGATTGGCATGAGATGCTGCCATTTGCTTTGCATGGTTATCGTACATCTGTCCGCACTTCAACAGGGGCAACCCCTTTCTCTCTTGTTTACGGCATGGAGGCTGTGCTCCCAGTAGAGGTGGAGATCCCATCAATGAGAGTCTTGATGGAAGCCAAGTTGGTTGATGCTGAATGGATTCAGAGTCGTTATGACCAGCTGAATTTGATTGAAGAGAAGCGATTGACTGCCATGTGCCATGGTCAATTGTATCAACAGAGAATGAAGAAAGCATTTGATAAGAAGGTCAAGCCTCGTGTGTTCCGAGAAGGTGACCTCGTGCTCAAGAAAGTCTTGTCTTTTGTGCCCGATTCCAGCGGCAAGTGGACTCCAAACTACGAGGGTCCATATGTTGTCAAGAGAGCCTTTTCAGGCGGTGCTTTGATGCTTACAACAATGGATGAGGAGGATTTCACTCGTCCTGTGAATTCAGATGCAGTCAAGAAATACTTTGCCTAAAAAAAAGGTATACGCAAATGAAAAACAGAATAGCTCGCTAAGTTGAAAACCCGAAAGGGCGGCTTAGGCAAAAATGAGCGTCTCGGTGGAGAACCCGCGAGGGTAATCCAGGAAAAAATTAGAGACATGGAAAAAAGTATATTTGCATCCCGCTAGATTGAGTACCTCACCTTGGGGCAATCTAGGCAAAAATTAGGGATTTGGCAAGTAACTGCATCCTGACAAGACTTTCTGTTCTACAGCCGTCTTTTCGTCAAAGATTCTCTATTCGTCATCGACTGAAGCTTCGAATACATCGAGATTCAAATTGGTAGAGAAAGGATCATTATGTTCAATGTAGCCCTCTTCCAATATATATCACTTATTTCAAATTTGTACAGATCTATGGAGTCTTGCCATTTGCAGGCTACCATTCCATCAAATCAATTTGAGCTTTTATCCAATTATTTGCATTCCTATTTGTTTCAATTCAATAAATGTTTTGCATATTTTAATTGATAAAATGTCATTGTTTTAAACAAATAAATTTTTCAAAATTGTTGTTTTAAACAAAGTGAACATTCACAGAGATGAAAGGATACTTAAGAATTTCTCAGTGCTCTCCCGAGGGTGGCATGATTTCCAACAGGTAAGACATTGGTTCATTATCCTGGCATTGGTTGTATCCTCTTTATCCTGCTTTTTGTTGGGGTTGTTCCCCAAGCAGAGCTTTTGTTAGGGTTGTTCCCTAAGCAGAGTGTTGTTGAGGACTTCGTGTTCTTCTCCAGCAATATTCTCTCCCAGCATGGATGTTTTCCATTTGGAAGCTTCGGTAGTGGGTGGTTTAAGACCCCAGTACCCTGTCACTCTCCCCAGTGCAGTCGCCAGCGGAGTTGTGGTTTTTTCTCTTCAGCATGGATGCTTTTCTTTTGGAGATTCAATGGTTGGTGGATTGATATCCCGGTGCTCTACCGCTTTCCCCAACATTGTTGCAAGCTGAGTTGTTGCAAGCTGAGTTGTTGCTTCTTTCCTCAGCACGGTCGCTAGTGGGATCTGTGATATATCCCCAGAGCAGAGTGCTTGTGGAAAACGTCGTTTTCTCCAACAGTACTCTCTTCCCCGGCCACGTTGCCAGCGGAGTTGCTATATCTCCCCGTCAGTGCGCTTATTCCTTCGGCAGGGCAGTGATTGTGTTCCTCCTCAGCAGTTGTGGGATTTTCTCCTCAGAAGAGTTAGCATTTGGTGGTTGATCCCCAACTCTCTTTCGTATCCCCCAGTGGGTTCTCCAGTGGCTTTCCCCAGAAGTCGTTAGTAAATTTATGGTTTGGTGGTTCGTGTATATGCAAAATCCCTAATGGAACAGATATTCCTCAACAGGGTCAAGATTGCATCTGAGTATTCCCCTTAGCATCTCCGCCAAAGTTGGAAACCTCTGTTTTCCCCAGTAGGGTTGGGTGGTGATCTATCATCCAGAGATTTGAGTTGATTCCCTGATTGCTTTTGATCCCCAGTAGAGTAGCTTGTTGCAGAATCTACTTGGATGATCTGCTCTCCCTTTGTGGGTTGTTCCCCAATGGAATGGATATTTGTGTTCTCCCTAGGTAGAGTTGCTTGTGCAGCCAGATTCTACGTGGATGATCTGTTCTCCCTTTATGGGTTGTTCCCCAGTGGAGTTATTGCGGAGTTGCCTTCGTGGTAGTTTTTGCCCGTGCAGTGAGCTCTTGTTCCCCTGCAGAAATTTTGGGATTTATCCCATTCCCCAACAGATTTGTCTTTGTGGCCGTTGTTGCCTGTTGTGACTTTCTGTACTCCAGTTGGGTTGATTGTTGATCCATTACTCAGAGATTTTGTGATATCTCCGATCTTTTGCCTCCCCGCAGATCTTTGCTTTTCAGCTTGAAGATCTCCAGCAGATTGGTTTTCCAGTTGGACCTCCTTGGTTTTCCCTGGAAGTATAGTACCGGATGTTTGATTCCTGGTCCTGTTTGTGTTAGAAATGTATGTTTTGTCAACATTCATCAAACATAAATCACGCATATTCATGCATACTCTTAAACATTCAGATATTCATGTTGCATTTTTGCCATATATCTTTTGTTTGTTGTTTCCTGCTATGGTGATATAGATCTCTTTATAGATCTCCCAAAGCGGATGTCGGGTGTTTAATCTCTCAAAATAGAGTCAGCCCTTAAGCAGAAAGTGTCTATCCTTTCCTGCCATTTCCCCACTGAGATATCTCCTCGTGAATGACGGTTGTTTCCGTTCCCTCCCGACACACATTGGGACGGGTTTGCCCTTTTGAGTATATCCTCATCAGGACGAGTCTTGATTCAGTCCGCCTTTTTGGTTTGATCCTAAATTAGCCTCTTCAACTGTCTCTTGCGCTTCACTGTGGCATAAATGAATAGTTGCTTACAAACCGGCGCTCATTCATCTTATCCTCAGTCGAATGTTTGGCCTTCCGCCTACAAACCGGCGGTCGTAAGACCTATCTTTGCGGTTTTTCTACCTACTACCCGGTAGTTATAAACCCTGTTTTCTCCCCTAACGGAGTCAACTTTGTTGTTCATCCCAACCGATGACAAGTCCCCTCTTTGTGGTTATCTTCATCTAGTATTCGATGTTGATTTTCCTTCGCTTGGATAAGTCGCTTGAATAAGCACTTATATCCCCAGCAAATCTTTTGTGGATAACTACCGTACGCTAGCAATTTTATCCCCAGCGGGTCCCTTCACCGTTTGTCAGTGATTGTGTTCCCCGGATCATTGATTTTCATCAATGTATCCCCGGCGAGTCTTCTTTCGTTTTACCCTCTTGTTGGTAATGTTGTGACTCCTTGTTGATCGGCCATCATTATATACCTGGTTTGGTATCCCGATGCCTTTCTTTTCAGATTTTATCCTACAAACAACCTACAACCCGGTTCAGGATAATCTTCCTCTAGAGGTTATTATTCACGTTTTGATGGCAATGAATAATATATCTCATTCACTCTTCAGTTGAAACCTTTTGTGTTTCCCTAGTCGAGTAAGATTCGTTATTTCCCTTGGCGGAGTCGAATATTTGTTGTTTCGGATAATTGCCGGATGCTTGCAATTTATCCCTTTGAGTTGTCTTTCGTTTACCCGGATGCTTGGTATCGATTGTCTCTCTTTTTGGTTAGTCACCTATTATATACTTCGGTATCTCTGGTGTCTTTTCCTTTCGAGTACATTATTCACGGTCTGCCGGTAATGAATAATATGCCTCTTGCGCTCTTTGGTTGGAATCCTTTGTTGATCTTCCCCAGTCGAGTAAGATTCGTATTCCTTGAGGAATCGAATATCCATCCTACAAACAAGTTTGCTGTTCTAGCTTTCTTCAGGGTGATGAGTGTTTTGGAATACAAACCAATTCACATTTTCGGATTTTATCCTATAAACAACCTACAACCCGGTTCAGGATAATCTTCCTTTTGGGTGTACTATCCACGTTCTGACGGTAATGGATATTATGTCTCTTTCGCTCTTGGGTCAATCTTTTGATTGTTTTCTCCGCAGAGTAAGATTCGTATTCCTTGTGGAATCGAATGTTCATCCTATAAACAAGTTTGCTTTCGCTCTCTTCAGGCTGGTGAGTGTTTTGGGAACACAAACCAATTCACGTTTCCGGACCTTTATCCTATAAACAACCTACAACCCGGTTCAGGATAACCTTCCATGCGAGGATATTATCTACGTTGTGACGGCTATAGATAATATATCTCATGCACTCTTTTGTCGGATCATTCGTTTGTTTCCCCAATTGAGTAAGATTTTCATTCTTTACAGAATCAAATGTCCATCCTATAAACAAGTTTGCTTTCGCTCTCTTCAGGATGATAAGTGTTTTGGAACACACACCAATTCATACTTTGGTCGGTCACCTGTTACATACCTACAACCCGGTATCCTTGGTGTTCCTTCCTATCTACTCCCTATTATGACCTTGGTCCCCTGTGGAGTCAGATTCTCCTGAGTTTATGTACCTTTTTCAGGTCTTTCTCAGATGTTTGGTTGATCGATATCTCTCACCCGTATACAGGTTTTAGATATTCATTCTTCCTGAGTTTGTTACTCACTAACCGGTAACATCTCATCCTTTGGTTTCCCCTGGAAAGTCTTTTCTAGATTTCCCCAGCGGATTTATGTTCCTATTCGTGTTGATGTATTGGTGTTATCCCCAGTACATGCATTTTGTGAGTCAGCTTGAGCCTTTCCCATAGATGTGTCTTCCTTTGGAATTTCTTTCTTCTCCCTAGTGTGAGTCCTTTACTTCCCCAGTAAAGTTTCCAATCTGTTTTCTGTTTCCCCTAAATCAGAGTCGTGTCCTGCTCACGCATGTCTTTTCCTTTTATCCCTAATAAGAGTCCTGTTAGAGTCTCTGTTCCTGGTGGGTGAATTACTCCGATGGATCGTCTTTCCTTCTGTGTGAATCATATCCCCACAGAGTTTGTGTCTTTTGCATGCATACATTTGCATCATGAGGTCTCTTAGGGACAAAAATTTGTCTCATTACTGTTATTTAAGCCCATTCTACCGCGTCGAGACGAAGATTTCTAAACTTCACTTCTCCGGCTAGAATGACCTTAAATAGGGGCATCTGTAAGACCCCAATTTTTGCCCTAAGTTCCCTCATGGCATCCTATCATATCATATCATTGCCTCAAGGATCATTGTGCACCTTGCCTCCTTTCTTGTGGGTGGGTTATATTTTGAGTGTGGTTCTTGATCACCAAGCATGTTTAGCATTTGTATATCATTGCTTTTCATTTGTTTATTAACCCAAAAGTACAAAAATATTGTCATCTAACATTGTTACTTGCAGATGAAGCAACTAGGTCAAGGCAGTCAAAATCAGCCATTGAACCATAGATGGTGGCCATTCTTGAAGAATTTGGGCACCATGATCATTCATCAAGAGTTCATATGATTTGTGATATCTTTTGGAATCAAGATCTCAAGTGGTAGAGGATTGAAATTCATTAAAGCATGGCTCAATCAACCAAAACCCTAGCAAAGTCAACTGTGGTCAACTGTGCATTTAATCAGGGATTTGATGGTGGGAGATGGTTTGAGAGGTCTCATTCATGTCCATACAAGCCTTATATAACATGTCAAACATCATCATTGAGGAATTGGAGGTCAGACAAAAAGTTTCCAAAAATAGCAAGTGACCTGTAATTTCCAACTGCCAAAAATGGAAAGGTCTTCTCCTCAACTTTACATCATCAAGCAAGCTTCAAATCAGAATTTTTCCAACATGAAAGTTAAAGATCTTGCTCTTGCCTTTCCAAAAAGTCCAAGAACACTCATTTCTCATTTGTGGTTGGCAAGTTATGATCAAATCATTTTCAAGAAAAGTTGAACTTCAAGGAGGCATAACTCTTGAACCATATGGCCAATTCATGTGATTCTTTTTTGAGCAAACTCCATTTGACATGCTTTATCATAATCCATCATTACATTTCATCAAAAATCATCACATAAAAAGTCCATTTTTCAAGTGAACCAATTTAAATTTTGGTGGAAAAAAGTGATTTTAAAAAGCAAGCACAATTTTCATGCCAAACCAATTCAAATCACTTCAAAACAGAAATTTGGACTTGCTTCAACTGGTTTGGCACTGTTCCATTGGTCACATTTGAAAAAGGGCATTTTTGCCAAATTGCATAACATGAGCATTCACTAATCCAATTCCATTTTGCTAATCATGATTTACAATGCTGATTAACAAGGGGTATTTAAACCTAATTGTAACAAAATTTCGAAATCAACAATCACAATCTCAGATCCAAATCCAAAATCTCTCAAATTCTCTCAAATCTTCTCAAAACTTTTTCTCATTTTTCCATCGAATTTCATTATTCTTCTTGCTTTCTTTTGTGCTAATCATCATTTGCAGATGTTGTTGAAGAACTGTTGAAGCAATCGTGGCCAAATTCATGCTGGATCTTAACTGTTGAACATTGAAGTTTCACATGGCAGTTGAAGATTTCTGTGCATTCAAGCTTTGTTGAGTTGTTTCCTTGCCTTCATTCATCTTCCTATTGACCATAGAAGTTCTGTTGTCACCATTGGAGCTTGGAATCCAACAATTCAAGATCTGCATCTTCCAATAGGTAAGAATTCAAATCCTTCAATTCTTGAAATCTTGATATGGCTTTTGTAGATCCTAGTTCATAGATCACACTGCAAGTTGAATCGTGAATTTTCGTTAAGATTTGAGCAAGATATCTTGATTTGAAGTTTACATGTTGAAACTTATTTGATTCGAATCTTTTGCTATGAGTGAAATTAGAACAAATTAAGATGATATTGTTGATCTATGTTGAAAGACGAGTTGATTGATATATGGCTTGTTAATTTCTGTGATGAAATGTTCTTGATGATTATGAACAACATGAACACGATGAAGAATGTTTGAATTTTGTTCCCAGCGCGCGCTTTGATCCGTTTGCCTTGTGTTTGCATGTGTTTAGCTGTTTATGCGCCATGTAACCAATTGCACGCTCCCACCTCACTTAATGAAACGCAGCGTTTCATTAAGTGAGCGCTTGAATTACAAAAATGCCACTCGTTCCAATTATTTCATTTAAATTTTTAAATTTTTATTTCATTTCATAATCAAACTTCAACAAATCATAAAAACTTCATGGATGATCCAAATTGAGTGGGAATTTTTGCATTGATCTCCATTTTTCCTCTAGTTTTTTATAGGCATGATAACAAAAGTTGTGCACGGCTTGTTTTAATCTTTGTCTAATGGTTTTGATCATGTATGCTATTTGCCTATGCTTTACCATTTTGATTGTGAAATAATGATGCTTGAACCTATGGACATGAAATTTTATATGCATGATCTAGACTCACTCCTGGTCATTTTGGCATATGGTTTGCTAATTTTGCATTTCTGGATTGTGAGATATGATGTGATCTTTGGAGGTGTGACAATGTATGTCACACCATGTCTTGGTCATGTTCTTGATTTTATTTTCCATGCCTATTGAACTTGAATTGTTCTGGATTTTTGCATGCTAATACTTATGGATGTCTAGTTTGCTTGTGATTTTTCCTGGAATTTTTGAATGCATTTTCTATTTGTTTGAGAATTTTCCCTCTGTTTGACCAATTGTTGACCTTTTGCGAGTCATGATATCATATGATTTGTGAAATTCTTGTGGTTTATTGGATGGACTTGAAATTTGGCAAGTGTATTATAGACATCTTGAAGTTTGCCATGGCTTTGGTCTCATTCATTTATCTTATGTAATTTCTGTTTTATGCTTGCATGAACTTGATGTATGATTTGGTGCCTTGTATGAGCTTGCTTGAACATGCTTTGAGTTGTTGATTTTAATTGACTTGCTTCCCTTTATCCAAATGCCATGAAATTTGGTATGTTGCTCATTGAATGTGTTCTGTTTAAGCATGATTTTTCTGGGAATTTATTGAGCCATTTTGGTATTGATATGCCTATGTTCATTCTGTTTACATCATTGAGTTCTCAACTTGACTAGTTTGGCATGATTTGCTTATGAAATGCAAGTGGTGAATGCTTTTGATATGAGACCAATTAGACTATGTTCTTATTTTATTAATCTTGGTTTTGACCAAATTTCATGTTCTGTTTTAAATTTTTTCCCTATCTTGGACCCTAGGCTTTGGCCTAAGGGTTTACTTCTCACATTTGGGTTTGATTTTCAGGTTGAAGAAGCAAATTGCTTTAAGGAGATTAATTCAAGTTGATTGAGTTTGGTTTATTTGATTGTTATGAACTAACTTGGTTTGTTTTGTAGGATGCTAACTCATTTCATTTGAGTTTGTGCTTTGTACATGTGATTGATTGTGTGGACTGTTGGTTCTTATCCTGTCTGTTTTGACTTTGTGATTGAGTACTGATTATATTTGATGTTTCCACAGGTACACTTAGTTGCTATAAGTTCCTTTGTGAACTTGCTATTGCTTTGCTTTGCTTAAGCATTGAGGTAGAATCTCTTGTCTCCATGTAGTCTGGAAGACCTGGCTTGTTACTTAGCCAGGCACCTGTCTGAAGTCCTCCTTAAGAGGCAATGTTTGTGATTGTTTAACTTTGTCCCCAAGCAGGTAAAGACCTCATATGAGGCAATTGGTAGATAGAAGAGATATGTAGCCTATCTCCTACTATTCTGTGTGTCACTCACCTTGCTCACACCACATGTGTTGATGCATAGTGAGTAAAAGCCCAAGATCTATCGAGTCATTAACTTGTGGAGAGAGTTCCATCTTTCTGAACTCCCACACCTTCTGATATTCAATGCTCTCCCTGACCAGGGATAAGAGCAATGAGGTACACCCCTCATATCCTTTCATCTGCTTCACCTTGGCTCTCAATGTCAAGGATAAGAGCACCATTTACCCTATCCCAATTGACTTTTAAGTCTAACCCTTTGATTGAGCCTAATTGCTTGGTTATAGTGTGTGTTAAATGACTTTGTTTGACTGATTGCTTGTTGCATTTGTACATGTTTGCTTGCATGCCTTTGTGCATTTATCATCATTAGTTGTTCATTATTGCATGCTCATCATTTCATATCTTTGTGATCCATGTTTGAGTTTGCCCATTGAGGACAACAGTAAGTCCATTAATTGGCCATTGTTCCTATGATTTGGAAGGGATAGAGTGTAAGACCATTTCATTTGGCCACTCATGTCCATTGCTTAGTGCTTGGTTGTTTGTTGTATGTGAGGATGCAATTATAAGTCCATGTTGTTGGCATTTGTTGTTCCTATGATCATTTGTTGGAGGTTAGAGTAAGTCCAGATAGATTGGCATCTGACATCCATCTTTTTGTTTGTGTTTGTTGTGTGACGATACAATTGTAAGACCATGTTGTTGGCATTTGTACTCCTATGATCATCCTTTGAAGGTTGGTATAAGTCCAGATAGATTGGCATCTAACATCCATGTCTTGATTCTTTAGGAGATTGGTGTAAACCCATTTATTGGTATCCGGTACCCGTTTTTGCTTTGTGAGATTGGGGTAAGCCCATTTGATGGCATCCGGTATCATTGTTTTGTTTTAGGAGATTGGTGTAAATCCATTTATTGGTATCCGATATCCGCTTTTGTTTGTGAGATTGGTATAAGTCCATTGATGGCATCCGGTATCACCTTGCTTTTATTTGCTTACTTGCTTTGTTGCCTCATTCCTAAGGACACACTTGAATCATCTTCTATATGATCTCAAGAGGTGAACCTTTCTGAGAAGTTTTACACTCCTTCATCCACATCCCTCTTTGTCCTAAACCTTTTCACACTTGACTTTCAAACTTATAAATACATGTTGTGCAAACATTCTCATCTCTTTTCAAATTAGAAATCTGGACCCTAAGTTCTTGACTTTTCAAACTTCACATTTCATAACACTTCTTTGAATCAATCTTAATCATACCTTGACCATATTTTGTGAATACTCATAATCAGTTAACTTCACACACTCGTTTGTTTTGTGGCTTTGCCCATTGTTAATATGTTTTCATACATTAGCCATAGGTTTCAATTACCATAGCGGTTGATGTAAACCTTACCTTATCCTTAGTGAGTCGATTGTAAGACTTCCGTACTGAAAACAGGGTTAACCCCTCTAGTACGTTGAAGCCGTCCTCGCATGGTGGATTGTTGAATTCAGGTTGAGTTTTCTCCCATTGGTAATGAAAAGCCTTAATGCTTGTGTTTTAAAATGAATTCACTAATTTTTGGAAATCTTTTAGCCGAACTACGGCGTTTTGATCCTTACCTTTGATGGAAGGTACGTAGGCAACGGGTTCATCCGTTCAAACACAAAAATAATAAAATTGTACATTCTTTTCTCATCATCCCATTCATGTTTGCACAATATGTCATTGAACAAATAAACAATTTTATACAACAAGTGTGAAAAGGGCTCCCTAGGAGTACCTAGGACGTGATGGGTTCCTAACACCTTCCCATTGCGTAATTTACCCCTTACCCAGATTCTCTGATCTTTTTCATTAGTTTTCTATGTGTAAAACTTCTTAGGTTTTTGTTCGCTTTTTAACCATTCCTTAGGATAAATAAAAGTGCGGTGGCGACTCGATTCTTTGTATACATTGCTTATGGTTTAATCAATAAATCATATAGCGACGAATACACCGCTACACTTACAACTATGGATGGTAAAGAGTTCACTCGTCCAGTGAATGCAGATGCAGTCAAGAAATACTTCGCCTAAAAAAGAAAAAAGAACAGCTCACTAAGTTGAAAACCCCAAAGGGAGGCTTAGGACAAAATGAGCGTCTCGGTGGATTGAAAACCCGAAAGGGCGATCCAGGCAAAAGTTAGAGACATAAAACAAAAACAATTTTCCCGATAAGTTGAGTACCCCACCCCAGGGCAACTTATGCAAAAATTAGGGATTTTGGCAAGTAACTGCATTTTGCTGATCTTCCAGTCTTGAAGAACTTTGTTGAGCACAAGGGTTGACATCGATTCATCATCCTCAGTAGCAGCCAAAAGCACAGCGGATATCAAGAGTTGGTAGAAGGATTAGTGATCATTTGTATTCAATGTAACCCTTTTCCATGTAGATTACCATTTTCAACTTTGTAAATATCTATGGAGTCTCGTCATTTACAGACTACCATTCTATTAAATAAAGTTGAGCTTTTATCTAATTGTTTCCACTCTCATTTGTTTCAGCCAGATAGTTTATATTTTATTATGATCATCTTTGAAATTAAAAAATTTAAATCAAAATCATTTTTTTATTAAAACATATAAAAGCAAGAATTTTAAAGCAATTTTAAAGCAATATCAACTGCATTTCGAAAAAACAGCAAGTCCTTAGTGTGAAGCATTAATGGTTGCTGAGCAGTTAACCCTCAGTTATCCCCAGCTGAGTTGGTCGATTCAGTTCCCCTGCGGAGTGTTTGTCCCCAGTTAAGTTTGTGCATAAGTTCCCGACAGAATTGGTGATCATCCAGCTAGTTTTGATCTCCAACAGAGTGAGGAGGGTTTCCTCAGTAGTTTGCGTGATGGCAGTAAAACTTTGTTTTCCCCACCAGTTGCCATCTGACTTACTCCCAGTCAGAGTTTTCTCCTGGTTTTTGAGCAGCTATTTGCGTTTATACTCTGTACAGTTGTCTCCCCATTCAATATGGTGTTGACTTAAAATTCCCCGCAGATTCGATAAACATTTCCTTTCCTCAGCAGATCTCCTCCTTCCCCGGTTAGGTTTGAGCCTGTGGGATGTTGATCTCTCTTTTCTCCAGCATTTGTCTCCCTCTCTTATGGATTGACCGAGGATTGTACCGATGATTCAAGTTTTGCAACACCTTTGTATCCTTTGCGATTTTTTTGTCACAATAATCATCATATATACATATACATATACATATACATATACATATACACTCATATAATTTCATGATTGCATAATTGTATCATCATATTTACTAATTCATTGTTTGAGATCCGTATTCTCTGTTATGGCGGTACTTTATCCCCATACAAATCTGGCATCTATCATCCTTCAGTTGTAGAGTGTCGGCCCCTTAAGCAGAAAGACTTTAACCTTTCTCCTTTTCCCCACTGAGTTATTCCCTCGTGGATGAGTATTTTTTTAGTTTCCTCCCCAGTTAATTATCTGGATGGAATCACTCCCCTTGAGTTATATCCTCATTGGGTTGAGTCTTGATTGATCGTTTCTTTCTAGCTCTTGCCTAGATAGATGCATTGGGTCTCCTAAGAGTTTATTACCCAGTAACTGATGGTATTCTTCTTAGTTTGCAGCTCATTACTTTTTGACCAATACTCGACAAAAGTACCCTTGTTTTTCTCTTCAGTAAAGTCCCCAGTGGATTCATTTTTTCCAGAAGTATATCCTTGATATGTTCATCCTAATCGGTGAAAGATATCTTTCTTCCCCTATTTGAGTTTATCCTTGATATGTTCATCCTAACCCATGGCGGATACTCTCACCCTATGGTATTCTACCCAGTAAAAAGGTAGTTGTAATCCCTATTTTGTTCCCCTAGAGAGTTAATCCTTGATATGTTCATCCTAACCGATGACGGGTTTCCTTCTCTTTGGTGGTTTTCTACCCAGTGCCTAGATGATGATAAAAAGCATGACAATGGTCCAAAAAGTTCTTAATAATCATATATGTCTCCCAAGTATCTCAATTTGACAATTTGATTTAGATAACCCAAAGGGCTTGAGGATTGTTTCCCAAGGAAACCCTAATTCAATTGTGCTTTGACCGTGCCTTGCTCATGAAGCAACCTCAACCTATGATCAAATTTAATCAAGGTAAGTTCTTTCATTCATTATTTTATGCATAAATGATCCTATGTGAGAATCCTCAATCATTCATTCATTAAGATTTGAAGTTTGGCCTTGAGAAGTTGACCAGTCAAGTCATCTAACTAAATTGAAGATCATTGAGATACAACTTTTAATGTGTTTGTCAAATGAAGATGACCCGAAGAGAAAAACTGTTATTAAGAACCATATGAACAACTTTCATGTTCATCAAAAACCCATTTGAAACTTTGAAGATCATCATTCATTTCCAAACATTATAGGTCATTTTGACTGAAACCCTAATTTTAGGTCAACTTCCCAAGGACCTAACTTCTTTAATTTTTATGATTTTTAGGTGAGACCAAATGCATTGGAAATATTAAGATGTTTACTTCAAATGTTATGTTGGAAAAAAATTTATAATCCTAAAATAAATACATGTGATAATACAAAACATTATAGGTCACTTTTGACCTAAGTCATTGAATTTGAAAAATGCCCAACTTCAAGTTCCCATAACGTTCTTATGAAAAATCCAAATGATGCAAACTTTAGGTCCAAATTGATCAGCTTGAAAAGATCTACAACTTTTATGTTGTAGGTTTTTCTATTTGAGGCTTGTATCATTGAAACGGAAGGGCTTGAAGATGCTTGCTTTTGGTGAAATTTTCAAAGAGGAACTTAAACATGTTTTGTGCCCAAACTTTCACAGCCAGTTTTCATTAAGTTCCAAACTCCAAATGAATTTTTTCCCAACATGACTTTTGTTCCTTATATCAATAGATTTCCAACCATTACTCACATTAGTTTTTTGGACTTTCCATGTGGGAGTTTCGAAGAGCTTTCTATTTAGGTTCATTTTTGCATTTCACATTAAAACTCTATGTGCAAGCTTATGCCACTCCAATTGCACGTCCAGTTCACTTTCAGATGGTATTAGCAAGGATTTGCACCCATCATTGGGCCTTACATGCGCCTGTACAGGCCCATGCAAGGAGGATTCAAATCCCATGCACACGAGGGAACCATGCTTCTCATCACATTTCAGTTATAAATAAGTGTGCGTTCTCATTCAAATGGCAACCAAGTGGAGATCTGATTTGCTGCTGAATCGAGTCGCCACCGCACTTTTATTTATCCAAAGGATTGGCTAAAAAGCGAACAAAAGCCTAAGAAGTTTTACACATAGAAAACTAATGAAAAGATCAGAGAGTCTGGGTAAGGGGTAAATTACGCAATGGGAAGGTGTTAGGCACCCACTACGTCCTAGGTACTCCTAGGGAGCCCTTTTCACACTTGTTGTATAAAATTGTTATTTGTTATGAAATATTTATTGTGCAAACATGATTGGGATGATGAGAAAAGAATATACAATTTTTATTATATTTGTGTTCGAACGGATGAACCCGTTGCCTACGTACCTTCCATCAAAGGTAAGGATCAAAACGCCGTAGTTCGGCTAAAAGATTTCCAAAAGTTAGTGGATTCAATTTTAAACACAAGCCCTAAGGTCTTATGTTATCCACGGGAGAAAACTCAACCTTATACAAACAACGAGTCCACCGTGTGAGAAAAGCTTCAACTTGCTAGTGAGGGGTTAACCCTATAATAAGCAAGGAAGACTTACAATTCAATCAACTAAGGACAAATAGGTGAGATTAACGTCAACCAACTAGGATAAATCAAACCTATGGCTACTGTATGAAAACTTAACAAGAATGGACAAAGCCACAAAACAATTGAATGGGTGAAATTAATTGATTATGATTATTCACAAAAGAAGGGTCAAAGTATGATTAAGATTGATTCAAAAGAAGTATTATGAAATGGAGTTTGAAAAGTCAAGGACTTAGGGTCCAGGTTTCTAATTTAAAAGCATGAAGATGTTTGCACAATATTTATCTCAAGTTTTGAAAGTAATGTGTGAAAAGGTTTAGGACAAAATGGATGAATGGATGAAGATGGAGTGTAAAACTTCCTAGAAGGTTCACCTCTTGAAATCATATAGAAGATGACTCAAGTGTGTCCTTTGGAATAGGCAATGAGCAATAACAAACAAGCAAAGCAAAAGAAGAAAAGTCAACAAAAGCGGATACCGGATGCCAATCACTGGACTTATACCAATCTCCTAAAACAGAAACTGGATATCAGAGGCCACTCTATGGACTTATACCAATCTCCTCAACAAAGACATAAAAAGTGGATACCGGATGCCAATCTATCTGGACTTATACCAATCTCCAACAACAAAGCAAACACTTGGATGTCAGATGCCAATCTATCTGGGCTTACTCTAACCTCCAACATATGATCATGGGAAAACAAATGCCAAATTACATGGACTTTGTAAGACCCCAATTTTGTCCTTAAGATCCCTCATGGCATCATACCATATCATATCATTGCCTCAAGGATCTTTGTACACCTTTGCTTCCCTCCTAGTGGGTGGGTTATCTTGTAAGTGTGGTTCTTGATCACCAAGCATGTATGGCATTTGTATATCATTGCTTTTCATCTGTCTATTGACCAAAGGTACAAAAATATTGTCATCTAACCATGTTACTTGCAGATGAAGCAAATTAGGTCAAATCAGTCAAAGTCAGTCATTGAGATAGATGGTGGCCATTCTTGAAGAATTTGGGCACCATGATCACTCATCAAGAGTTCATATGAGTTGTGACATCATTTGGAATCAAGATCTCAGGTGATTAGGGTTTGGAATTCATCAGAACATGGTTCAGTCAACCAAAATCCTAGCAAAGTCAACTGAAGTCAACTGTAGTCATCCGTGCATTTAATCAGTGATTTGATGGTGGGAATTGGTTTGAGATGTCTCATTCATGTCCATATAAGCCTCATATAACATGTCAAACATCCACAGTGAAGAATTTGAAGTCAGACAGGAAATTTCCCAAAATAGAAAGTTGACCTGTAATTGGAATTTGCCAAAAAAGGAAAGTTCTTCTCCTCAACATTACTTCATCATACAAGCTTCAAATGAATTTTTTCCCAACATGAAAGTTGAAGATCTTGTTCTCCCATTTCCAAAAAGTCCAAGAACACTCATTTCTCATTTATGGTTGGCAAGGTATGATCAAATCATTCTCAAGAATTTTTGAACTTCAAAGTGGCATATCTTCCAAACCATTTGGCCAAATTGAGTGAGGTTTTTTGCTACAAGTCATATTTGATGTGCTCTATCCAAATCCTTCACCACAATTCACCAAAATTCACCAATCAAAATGGCCTTTTTCCAAGTGACTTGAATTAAAATGAGTGAGGTGAAAAAATGAGTTTTCAAATTAAGCCTTTCCAATGCTTGCTACCAATTGCAATTGTTCTGAAAACACATTTAGAGGTTGCTCAAGGCCCAATTTCGTGCATGTACATGCATCCCATGCAAATTGTTTGGTTTTTAGCAAAATTGGCAAAACACTCATTTAACCAAATTGTGATTAACACTTCCATTAACCAACTTAAACAAACATTAAACAGACTATATATGTTTCATTTTCTGCTGAAAAGCCCTAGCCACGACACACCAAACAGATCAAAATCCATTTTGCTCTCAAAAACCTTTTTTCTTCATTTTGGAACTGTTGCTGAAATTTCTCAAAGAACTCGTGCTTTTATCACTTGTGCCATCATATACCATCATTGTTGGAGCATTTGGAAGCATCATTCCACAACTGCAGCACCGTTTTCCAGCGCTGTTTCATCAACCTTCATCCATGGCAGATTTTGATTGGAGCTTCTTCCAAGGTTGTTGAGCTAAAACCCTTCATTCATTCATCATTTGGAGCTTGAAGCATCATCTGTTTCAACAATACACGACCAAACGACATCTGTTTCATCACTGTGCTTCCAATTTGGTAAGATTTCGAATCCCTCCATTCTAAAAATCATGATGTGCTTTGAATAGATCCTTTCATGCTGATCATTTTGAACTTTGAATCATAAAAAATGGTTGAATATTTTGAGAGTTATGTTGATTTAAAGGTTGACATTCAAATATGTCTGTGCTTTGTTCTTTCTTGTTAGCATGATTTAATGAAAATGGTTGTTAGAATGTTGATGTACGTTGTCTGCTGATTCGATTGGTATGCTTGTTGTCCAATTCTGGGAAGAAAGTTCATCATGATTGATGAACAAGATGAATGATGTTACTGTAGCGATGAACCCTAATTTTAAAATGCCCAGATCGTGTTTGGCTGATTGAAGCTTTGTTTGCATGTTTTTGTTACTGTTTCATTGCCATGCACCAGTAAGAACTCGCCACCTCCTTAAGTGAAACGATGCGTTTCACTTAAGGGACCAAAATATTACAACAATGCCATTCCGTGTTTAAATTAATTAAATCATTTTCATTATTTCAATTTTTATTTCATTTTGATTGCCAATCTTCCAAAAATCATAAGTCATTCATTATTTATCCAATTTTGATGGGATTTTTTGCAAAATGTTTCTATTGACCTCTAGTTTTTTATGATGATTTTTCCAGATTTTTTGCATGTGTGGATTTTAAAATGTGCTAGGGTTTGTCATATGTGTCCATTTTGTGCATGTCTTACCAAATTGCTTGTGAAATGATGATACATTATCCAATGCTTCCCAAAATTTTTGTGCTTAAACTAGACATGTTCATGGTGATTTTGGTGTAGAATTTGTGAATTTATCATTGCTGGTTGTGGAGTTATGATTTTTTTGAATAGGGGTGTGACAATTTGTGTCACACCATTCATGTCCAACTTCATGATTTTAATTACCATGCTTCTTGAACTCAAATTGGTTTGAATTTTTGCATGAAGTCACTTATGGATGTCTAGTTTACATGTGATTGTTTTCTGGAATTATTGATGGCATTTCCTATTTGTTTGGGATTTTCTCCCCTGTTTGGTCATATGTTGACTTTTTGTGACACATGTTCTCATTTGATTTTTGAAATTCTCATACTTAATTGGATGGACTTGAAATTTGACATGTGATTAGTAGGCATCTTAAGGTTTATCATGGTTTTAGTCCCATTCATTTCTCATATGTTGTCACTGATTTATGATTTATTGAATTTGGTGTATGTTTGGTTGACTTCTTTGAGCTTGCTTGAACTTGCTTTGACTTTCTGATTTTCATTGACCAACTTCCCTTTATCCAAATGAGCTGAAATTTGATATGCTTAACATGTTATGAATGATGTTTGATCATGAATTATTTGAGAATTTATTGAGATGTTTGAGATTGGATTTGAGTTGAATCATTCTGTTGACTTCTTTGAGGTTCTATATGCCATGTTTTGACCTAATTTGCTTATGAAATGATGATGATGATTGATATGAACATGAAACCAATTGAGTTTTCTTCTTGATTGCTTGAACTTGATTGTGGTTGGGTCTCACTTGCTGTTTTGACTTTCTTATCTCTTTTTGACCCTAGGCTTGTCCTAGTGGTCATGTTGCTCATGTTTAAGTTTGTTGTTTCAGGTTAAGCAACAAATACCCAAAGAGATCAATACAAATTGATTGAGCTTGATTGATTATCATGACTAACTTGTTTGTTTTGTAGGTTGCTTGGCTCACATGCTTTGAGCCTTGTGCATTGCACATTTAACTGATTGTGTTGACTGTTGATCCCTATCTCTTTTTGGTTTGACTTTGAGTTGTGTACTGATTCTGTTTGACTGGTTTCAGGTACCCTTAGTTGCTTAGTTCTTTAAGAACTTGCTTTGCTTTGCTTAATAGTAATTTGCATTGAGGTATAACGTCTTATCTTCATGTAGTCTGGAAGACCTGGCCTGTTACTTGGCCAGGCAACTGTCTGTAGTCCTCCTTAAGAGGCAATGCTTGTGTGTGTTTACATTTGTCCCAAGCAGGAAAAGTCCTTTGAATAAGGCAATTGGTAGAATCCAAGAGATATGCAACCTATCTCCTACTATTCTGTGAGTCACTCACATTGCTCACACTACTTGTGTTTGATGCATGTTGAGTAAAACCCCAAGATCTATAGAGTCTAACTTGTGGAGAGAGTTCCATCTTTCTGAACTCCCACACCTTCTGATATTCAAATGCTCTCCCTGACCAGGGATAAGAGCAATGAGGCACACCCCTCATATCTTTTCATCTGCTTCACCTTAGCCCCTCAATGGCAAGGTTAAGAGCACCCTTAACCCTATTCCAGTTGGCTTCAATGCCTAACCCTTTGTGTGAGCCTGATTGTTTGGTTATAGTGTGTGCTGAATGACTTTAATTGATTGATTGCTTACCTCATATACACATGTCTACTTGTATGCTTTGTGCATTTATCATCATTAATTGCTCATTAGTGCATGATCATTTCATCTGTCTTAGTGACATATCTTTGTTGTTTGCCCATTGAGGACAATTGTAAGACCATTCATTGGCCATTGTTCCTGTGATATGGAAGTGAGTATAAAACCATTTCATTGGCCACTCATCATCTCTTTGCTTGATGCATTTGTTTGATTTATGTGAGGATGCAATTGTAAGTCCGTGTAATTTGGCATTTGTTTTCCTATGATCATATGTGGGAGGTTAGAGTAAGCCCAGATAGATTGGCATCTGACATCCAAGTGTTTGCTTTGTTGTTGGAGATTGGTATAAGTTCAGATAGATTGGCATCCGATATCCACTTTCTTTTATTTCTTTGTTGAGGAGATTAGTATAAGTCCATAGAGTGGCCTCTGATATCCAGTTCTGTTTTAGGAGATTAGTATAAGTCCATAGAGTGGCCTCTGATATCCAGTTCTGTTTTAGGAGATTGGTATAAGTCCAGTAATTGACATCCGGTATCCGCTTTGGTTGACTTTCCTTTGTTTTGCTTGTTTGTTATTGCTCATTTCCTATTCCAAAGTACACACTTGAATCATCTTCTATATGATTTCAAGAGGTGAACCTTCTAGGAAGTTTTACACTCCATCTTCATCCATTCATCCACTTTGTCCTAAACCTTTTCACACATTGCTTTTAAAACTTGAGATAAATATTGTGCAAACATCTTCATGCTTTTAAATTAAAAACCTGGACCCCAAGTCCTTGACTTTTTCAAACTCCATTTCATAATACTTCTTTTGAATCAATCTTAATCATACTTTGACCCTCCTTTTGTGAATAATCATAATCAATTAACTTCACCCATTCAATGATTTTGTGGCTTTGTCCATTCTTGTTAAGTTTTCATACATTAGCCATAGGTTTGATTTATCCTAGTTGGTTGATGTCAATCTCACCTATTTGTCCTTAGTTGATTGAATTGTAAGTCTTCCTTGCTTATTATAGGGTTAACCCCTCACTAGCAAGTTGAAGCTGTTCTCACATGGTGGACTTGTTGTTTGTATAAGGTTGAGTTTTCTCCCGTGGATAACGTAAGACCTTAGGGCTTGTGTTTAAAATTGAATCCACTAACTTTTGGAAATCTTTTAGCCGAACTACGGCGTTTTGATCCTTACCTTTGATGGAAGGTACGTAGGCAACGGGTTCATCCGTTCGAACACAAAAATAATAAAAATTGTATATTCTTTTCTCATCATCCCAATCATGTTTGCACAATAAATATTTCATAACAAATAACAATTTTATACAACAAGTGTGAAAAGGGCTCCCTAGGAGTACCTAGGACGTAGTGGGTGCCTAACACCTTCCCATTGCGTAATTTACCCCTTACCCAGATTCTCTGATCTTTTAATTAGTTTTCTACGCGTAAAACTTCTTAGGCTTTTGTTCGCTTTTTAGCCAGTCCTTTGGATAAATAAAAGTGCGGTGGCGACTCGAATTCATTGTATGCTTTGCTTATGGTTTAATCAATAAATCATATAGCGACGAATACACCGCTACAGACTTACAATTGCATCCTCACATACAACAAACAAATGCATCAAGCAAGGAGAAGATGAGTGGCTAATGAAATGGTCTTATACTCACTTCCATATCATAGGAACAATGGCCAATGAATGGTCTTACAATTGTCCTTAATGGGCAAACAACAAAGATATGTCACAAAGACAAATGAAATGACCATGCACTAGTGAGTAATAAATGATGATAAATACACAAAGCATGCAAGCAGACATGTACAAATGAACTAAGTAATCAATCAACCAAAGTCATTCAGCACACTCTATAACCAAACAATTAGGCTCATACAAATGGTGGGCATTGAAGCCAACTGGAATAGGGTTACTGGTGCTCTTAACCTTGACATTGAGAGCCAAGGTGAAGCAGATGAAAGGATATGAGGGGTGTGCCTCATGCTCTTATCCCTGGTCAGGGAGAGCTTTGAATATCAGAAGGTGTGGGAGTTCAGAAAGATGGAACTTTCTCCACAAGTTAGACTCGATAGATCTTGGGTTTTTACTCACTATGCATCAACACACGTGGTGTGAGCAAGGTGAGTGACTCACAGAATAGTAGGAGATAGGCTACATATCTCTTTTGTCTACCAATTGCCTTATTCAAAGGACTTTTCCTGCTTGGTACAAAAGTAAACAAGCACAAACATCACCTCTTAAGGAGGACTTCAGACAGTTGCCTGGCCAAGTAACAGGCCAGGTCTTCCAGACTACATGAAGACAAGAGATTCTACCTCAATGCAAATGCTATCAAGCAAAGCAATGCAAGTTCTCAAAGAACTAATAGCAACTAATGGTACCTGAAATCAATCAAACAAAATCAGTATACAACTCAAATTCAAAGCCAATATAAGATAAGGATCGACAGTCAACACAATCAGTCAAATGTGCAATGCACAAAGCTCAAAGCGTATGAGCTAAGCATCCTACAAAACAAACAAGTTAGTTCATGATAATCAATCAAACTCAAGCAACTTGCATTAATCTCCTTGAAGCATTTGCTTCTTAACCAGAAAAACCAAACTTAAACATGAGCAACAAGACCACTAGGACAAGCCTAGGGTCAAAAGGAGATAAAAAATCCAAAACAGCTAGTGAAAGCTATCCAAAATCAAGTTCAAAAAATTAAGAAACAAACCCAAGTGGTTTCACATTCATATCATTCATCATTATCATTTCACAAACAAATCAGGTCAAGGCATGTCATATAGAACCTCAAAGAAGTCAACAGAAAGATTCAAGTCAAATCCAATCACAAACATTTCAAAAAATTCTCAAATAATTCATGATTAACCATCATCCAAAACATGATAAGCATACCAAATTTCAGCTCATTTGGATCAAAGGAAGTAGGTCAATGAAAATCAGAAAGTCAAAGCAAGTTCAAGCAAACCCATACAAAGCATCAAAACATGCACCAACTTCAATTAATCATAAAACAGAAACAACATAAGATAAATGAATGGGACTAAAACCATGACAAACTTTAAGATGTCTATAATTCACATGTCAAATTTCAAGTCCATCCAATTAAGCATTAGAATTTCACAAATCAAATACAAACATGCATCACAAAAAATCAACAAATGACCAAACAGGGGAGAAAATTCCAATCAAATAGGAAATGCCATCAATAATTCCAGCAAAATTCACATGCATTCTACACAACCGTAAATATCTTCATCCAAAAATCTAGACCATTTTGAGTTCAATAAGCATGGTAATTAAAATCATGAAGTTGGACATGAATAGTGTGACACAAATTGTCACACCTCTATTCAAAAAATCATATCTCATCAACCAGCAATGATAAAATCACAAACTCTACACCAAAATCACCATGAACATGTCTAGTTTAAGCACAAACAATTTCAGCCTCATTGGATTAAGTATCATCATTTCACAAGCAAAATGGCATGGCATACACAAAATGGACACACATGAACAAACCCTAGGCATTTTTAAAATCTAATCGTGAAAAAAATCTGGAAAAATCACCATAATAAACTAGAGATCACGAGGAGCATTTCACAAAAATTCCCATCAAATTTGGACAAATATTGAAGAACTTATGAATTTTTGAAGATTGGCATACAAAATGAAATAAATATTGAAAAAAGAAAATGATTTAATTAAATAATAACACGGCAATGACATATTGGTAAATATCTGGTCCCTTAAGTGAAACGCCGCGTTTCACTTAAGGACGTGTCATCCAGGGATTGGTTTCATGGCCAAAAACACGGGAAACATGCAAGGCACGGGTTTGGAAGATCAAATGCGAATTTCTGGGTTGGAAATTAGGGTTTATGAGCAATGTTCAAGTGTTCTTCAACGAAATTTCCAGCAAGAACTTTTTGCAACCAAAATCAAAAAAACGACATATCAATGTGTTCATCTCACAGAGTACATCAACATTCCAACATTCATTAGCCCTAATTCAAACTATCATGGAAGCATCGAGCAAAATAAAATTCAACAACCAAACTTTAAATCCATATTTCTCTCTTAATACTTAACCAAAATCAAAACTACAACATTCAGTGAACTCAGCATGGAAAGATCTTTACAAAGCACAACATGATTTCAAGAATAAAGAAGTTCTAAAGTTTACCTGATTTGAAGAGCAGAGATGAAACCGTGGTTTTTTGGCCTTAGAATGCAGAAACAGCAGCTCAATGATGTTTGTATTGATGAATGGAGGTAGGATTTGGAGCTCAGCTTGCACGATTTAGTTCAAACAAGTAGCTGCCATGAATGAAGCTCCAATGCAACAGTGCTGAAAATGGCTCTACAGTCGTGATTCTATGCTTGCAAAGGTCTCAACAATGATGATAGGTGGTGAATCAATGGACCAAGGCACGAATTCTTTGACAATTTTTCAGAAAAGTTCCAAGTGAAGAATGAGAGTTTTTGAGAGAAAAAGAAATTCAGATCTGATTTGTGAGTTGTGGCTAGGGTTTTTCAGTCTGAAAATGTGCAATATATACTCTGATTAACAATGCCTAAGTTTTGTTAATGAAGTGGTAAATGAAATTATCTCAAATGGAAATGTTTTGGCCAATTAGTCAAATTACTCAAGTTGCATGTGCATGGCATGCTACAGTGCGAAAATGGGCCTAAACACATCCCAAATTTGGTTTTTGAACATTTGCAATTGGTAGAAAGTGTAGGCAAGGCTTAATTTGAAAGTCAATTTTTCACCTCTCTCTTTTTTAATTCAATGCACTTGAAAAAGGCCATTTTGATTGGATGATTTTTGGTGAAATGTGATGAAGGATTTGGATAGAGCATATCAAATGTGACTTGTAGCAAAAAACCTCACTCAATTTGGCCAAATGGTTTGGAAGTTATCTCACTTTGAAGTTCAAAAATTCTTGAGAATGATTTGATCATAACTTGCCAACCACACATGAGAAATGAGTGTTCTTGGACTTTTTGGAAATGGGAGAGCAAGATCTTCAACTTTCATGTTGGACAAAAATTCATTTGAAGCTTGTATGATGAAGTAATTTTGAGGAGAAGAACTTTCCATTTTTGGCAAATTCCAATTACAGGTCAACTTACTATTTTTGGAAACTTTTTGTCTGACCTCAAATTCTTCAATGATGATGTTTGACATGTTATATGAGGCTTATATGGACAAGAATGAGACCTCTCAAACCAATTCCCACCATCAAATCACTGACTAAATGCACAGTTGACCACAGTTGACTTTGGTTGAATGAACCATGTTCTGATGAATTCCAAGCCCCTACCACTTGAGATCTTGATTCAAAATGATATCACAACCCTTGTGGACTCTTAATGAATGATCATGGTGCCCAAATTCTTCAAGAATGGCCATCATCCACTGTTCAAAGAAAAATTTGACTGTTTTGACCTAGCTTGCTTCATCTGCAAGTAACATGGTTAGATGATAGTATTTTTGTACTTTTGATTAGTAAACAAATGAAAAGCAATGATATACCAATGCAATACATGCTTGGTGATCAAGAACCACACTCACAAGATAACCCACCCACTAGGAGGGAAGCAAAGGTGCACAAAGATCCTTGAGGCAATGATATGGTATGATATGATGCCATGAGGGATCTTAGGGACAAAATTGGGGTCTTACAGATGCCCCTATTTAAGGTCATTCTAGCCGCAGAAGTGAAGTTTAGAAATCTTCATCTCGACGCGGTAGAATGGGCTTAAATAACAGTAATGAGACAAATTTTGGTCCCTAAGAGACCTCATGATGCAAATGTATGTATGCAAAAGACACACACTCTGTGGGGATACAGTTCACACATAAGAAAAAACGATCCATCGGAGTAATACACTCACCAGGAACAGAGACTGTAACAAGACTCTTATTGGGGATAGTAAAAAAGAAAAAGAAGGCGTGAGCAGGACACGACTCCAAGTTGGGAAAAACAAAACTGACATAGCGTGAACAAGACACGACTCTGATTAGGGGATAACAGAAATCAAACCGGAGACCTCACTGGGGAGTGAAGGATTCACACTGGGGAAAAGAAGATTCCAAAGGAAAAAACATCCATTGGAGAGACACAAGCTGACTCTTGGGGTGAAGCAATAGGAAACTCCACTGGGGAAGCACCAAAGCAATGAGGTGTTACCGGTATAAGGGTAACAAACTCAGGAAGAATGAATATCTAAGACCGGTATAAGGACGAGAGACATCAATCAACCAAACGTCTGAGAAAGACCTGGAAAAGGTACATAAACTCAGGAAAATCTGACTCCACAGGGGACCGAAGTTATAATAGGGAGCAGAAGGGGAAGGAACACCAGGGATACCGAAGTATATAATAGATGACCGACCAAAGCGCGAATTGGTATATATGCCAAAACACTCATCATCCGAAAGGAGGGCTTGAAAAAGCAAATCGACTTACAGGATGGACATTCGAATCCACAACGGGAAGACGAACCTTACTCAACTGGGGACACAAACCCAAAGAGCGCATGAGATATAATATCCGTTACCGGCAGACCGTGGATAAGAAAACTCGCATGAGATATATTATCTATTACCGTCAGAACGTAGATAATAAACTCGCATGGTAAGAAACACCAGAGATACCGAAGCATATAATAGGTGATCTACCGAACACGTGAATTGGTATATATGCCAACACACTCATCATCCGAACACACAAACTGGTTAAGGGATGGATATTCGATTCTACAAAGAATACGAATCTTGCTCAGCTGGGGAAAATCAACAAAGGATTCCAACTAAAGAGCGCTTGAGACATATTATTCATTACCGGCAGACCGTGAATAATATACTTGACAGGAAAAGACACCAGAGATACCGAAGTATATAATAGGTGACTAACCAAAAAGAGAGACAATCGATACCAAGCATCCGGGTAAATGAAAGACAACTCAAAGGGTTAAATTGCGAGCATCCGGCAATTATCCAAAGAATAAAAATTCGATTCCGCAAAGGGAAATAACAAAACTTACTCGACCAGGGAAACACAAAAGGCTTCGACTGAAGAGTGCATGAGATATATTATTCATTACCGGCAGACCGTGAATAACATACTCGCATGGAAGATTATCCACAACCGGTTACTGGGTTAATAAAGGATAAATCAACTGAAAAGGAAGGCATCGGGATACCAAACTAGGTATATAATGATGACCAATCAAAGGGAACAACAACATTACCAACACGAGGGTAAATGAAAGGAGACCCGCTGGGGATGAATTGCAAGCATCCGACAATTATCCAACTGTACCACAAGGCACAAACTCCGCTGAGGAGAAAGAATCAACACCTGGGATTTACAACTACCAAATACGGGGTAGAAGACCACAGACTCAACTGGGGATAGAAATCACCACAGGGAGACACCAACCCTGTTAGGGATAAAACCACAACAACAGGAATCCACTTATAATCAGGACGAACCACAAAGGTTACCTCTGTTAGGGGAAAAGAGATAGGACTTACAACTACCGAATACGGGGTAATAGCCATACTCTGGTGGGGATAACCATGAATTAGGGTTTACATCTACCGAATAAGGGGTAGGAAACCAAAAATCTTGCCGAGGAATAAAAGGTATACAACCACCAATTCCACTGAAAGGGCAAAGAAAAATAGGACTTACAACTACCGGTATAAGGGTAGAGGCCCGAAAAACTCCGCTAGGGAACAACCCACTGGGAAGCACAAGACAATTGACAAATAGCCAATTCGGGAATAATCCGAAAAGACAAACTGAATCAAGATACGTCCTAATGAGGATGTAACTCAAATAGGAAAATCCATCCCAATATATATGTTGGGAGGAAACGGAAGAAACCGTCATCCACGAGGATATATCTCAGTGGGGAACTGCAGAAGGACAGACAACATTTTCTGCTTATGGGGCTGACTCTATATGGAGAGATTTAACACCCGACATCTGCTAGGGGAGATCTATTGGGGATCTGCATCACCATAGCAAGGAACAATCAACAAGAGATATATGGCGAGAAATGCAACATGAATATCTGAATGTTTATGAATATGCATGAATATGCGTGATTTATGTTTGATGAATGCTGACAAAACAGACATATCTAACACAAACAGGTCCAGGAATCAAACGCCCGGTACTATACTTCCAGGGGAGAACCAACTGGAAAGCCAATCTGCGGAGATCTACATGCTATAAAGCATAGATCTGCGGGTACTGGTGGGGAGCAAAGGATTAGAGATATCAGGGTACACCAAATCTCTGAATGCTGGATCAGCAAACAAACCAATCCTGGTACAGAAAGTCACAACGGGCAAAACAGCCACCAAGACGAATCTGTTGGGGAGCAAGAGAGAATCTCGAAGATCCGCAAGGGATCTCAGCATCAACTGAGAAACAAAAGTTCTGCAACTCCAAACAACTCCGGGGAACAACCCACTGAAGGAGAAAAAACATCATCCAAGTAGAATCCAACTGCATAAGCAACTCTACTGGGGAACACTGCTGCTGGAGAAAACTGAGTCTTCAACAACACTTTGCTTGCAACTATGCTGGGGAACAACCCCATCACAAGATCTGGAGAAAGAAGATACAACCAAACCAGGAATATGAACCAAATGTCTTACCTGTTGGAGATCATGCCACCTTTGGGAGAGCACTGAGATATTCTTGAGTATCCTTTCAACCTTGTGAATATTCCCTTTGTTTAAAACAGCAAATTTTGAAATATTTATTTGGTTAAAAACAATGCTTTTTTATCAATTAAAACATGGAAAACATTTGTTGAATTGAAACAAATAAGAGTGCAAGTAATTGGATAAAAGCTCAAATTCATTTGATGGAATGATAGCCTGCAAATGACAAGACTCCATAGATCTGTACAAATTTGAAATCAGTGATATATATTGGAAGAGGGCTACATTGAACATAATGATCCTTTCTCTACCAATTTGAATCTCGATGTATTCGAAGCTTCAGTTTGACGACGAATCGAGAATCCTCTGACGAAATGACAACTGTGGAACAGAAAGTCTTGTCAGGATGCAGTTACTTGCCAAATCCCTAATTTTTTCCTAGATTGCCCCAGGGTGAGGTACTCAATCTAGCGGGATGCAAATATTCTCTTTTTTCAAGTCTCTAATTTTTGCCTGGATTACCCTTGCGGGTTCTCCACCGAGACGCTCATTTTTGCCTAAGCCGCCCTTTCGGGTTTTCAACTTAGCGAGCTATTCTGTTTTTCATTTGCATATACTTTTTTTTTCTAGGCAAAGTATTTCTTGACTGCATCTGAATTCACAGGACGAGTGAAATCCTCCCCATCCATTGTTGTAAGCATCAAAGCTCCGCCTGAAAAGGCTCTCTTAACAACATATGGACCCTCGTAGTTTGGAGTCCACTTGCCCCTGGAATCGGGCGCGAAAGACAAGACTTTCTTGAGCACAAGGTCACCTTCTCGGAACACACGAGGCTTGACCTTCTTATCGAATGCTTTCTTCATTCTCTGCTGATATAACTGACCATGACACATGGCAGTTAACCGCTTCTCTTCAATCAAATTCAATTGGTCATAACGACTCTGAATCCATTCAGCATCAGTCAACTTGGCTTCCATCAAGACTCTCATTGATGGGATCTCCACCTCTACTGGGAGAACAACTTCCATGCCATAAACAAGAGAGAAAGGGGTTGCCCCTGTTGAAGTGCGTACAAACGTACGATATCCATGCAAAGCAAATGGCAGCATCTCATGCCAATCTTTGTACGTGACAGTCATCTTCTGGATAATCTTCTTGATGTTCTTATTAGCAGCCTCAACAGCCCCATTCATCTTAGGTCTGTAGGGAGAGGAATTATGGTGTGCAATCTTGAATTCAGCGCACAATTCATCCATCATCTTATTATTCATATTAGATCCATTATCAGTAATGATCCTCTCTGGCACACCATAACGGCAAATCAGCTGGTTCTTGATAAACTTCACAACCACCTGCCTGGTTACATTCGCGTACGAAGCAGCTTCAACCCATTTGGTGAAGTAATCAATTGCTACGAGAATAAACCTGTGTCCGTTGGACGCTTTCGGCTCAATCATGCCGATCATGTCGATTCCCCACATAGAGAAAGGCCATGGTGATGAAATCACATTCAGAAGTGTCGGAGGAATATGAATCTTATCCGCATAAATTTGACACTTGTGACATTTCTTCACATACTTGCAACAATCAGACTCCATTGTCAGCCAATAGTAGCCTGCTCTCAACATTTTCTTAGCCATGGCATGTCCATTGGAATGAGTACCAAATGAACCCTCATGGACCTCAGTCATCAATAGGTTTGCTTCGTGTCTATCCACGCATCTGAGCAAAACCATGTCGAAATTTCTCTTATACAACACTTCACCACTGAGGTAGAAACTGCCTGACAACCTTCTCAAAGTTTTCCTATCTTTCGCAGATGCCCCAGGCGGGTAGACCTGGTTCTGGAGGAAATTCTTGATATCAAAATACCAAGGCTTGTCATCTTTCACTTCTTCGATTGCAAATATGTGAGTCGGTCTGTCCAAGCGCATCACAGTAATATTGGGGACATCATTCCACCGTCTGACCACAATCATGGAAGCAAGCGTAGCAAGAGCATCTGCCATCCGATTATCCTCTCGAGGAATGTGATAAAATTTAACTTCTGTGAAGAATGTTGAAATTCTTCTTGCATAATCTCTATATGGGATAAGACCAGGTTGATTCGTCTCCCATTCACCCTTGATCTGATTAACAACCAGCGCCGAATCACCATACACATCAAGATACTTGATTCTCAAATCAATGCATTCTTCAAGTCCCATGATACAGGCTTCATACTCCGCCATATTATTCGTGCATTTGAAAGTTAGCCTTGCTGTAAACGGAATGTGTGAACCTTGAGGAGTAATGATCACTGCCCCAATTCCATTTCCATATTGATTAACAGCGCCATCAAACACCATCGTCCATCTAGAACTAGGTTCCGGACCTTCATCAAGTGTAGGCTCATCACAATCTTTCATCTTCAAATACAGAATCTCCTCATCAGGGAAGTCATACTGAACAGACTGATGATCTTCGATCGGCTGGTGCGCTAAATGGTCAGCCAAGATACTACCTTTGATAGCTTTTTGAGCTCGATACTCAATATCATACTCAGACAACAACATCTGCCAACGGGCAATCCTCCCAGTTAAAGCAGGCTTCTCGAAGATATACTTAATTGGATCCATTATGGATATCAACCAAGTTGTATGATTTATCATGTACTGGCGCAAACGCTTAGCAGCCCAAGCTAAAGCAAAACACATCTTCTCAAGCATAGAGTACCGAGACTCACAATCAGTAAACTTCTTACTGAGGTAGTATATAGCAAATTCCTTCTTTCCTGATTCATCTTGTTGACCGAGTACATAACCCATCGAGTCTTCAAGAACTGTCAAATACAGAATCAGAGGTCTTCCTTCCACAGGCGGAGACAAGATCGGAGGTTCAGACAGATATTCTTTGATACTGTCGAAAGCTTTCTGGCAATCCTCGGTCCAATCATGAGACTGATCTTTCCGGAGGAGCTTGAATATCGGCGCACATGTGGCAGTCATGTGGGATATAAATCTGGAAATGTAATTCAAGCGGCCAAGAAAACCTCGGACTTGCTTCTCAGTTTTGGGTGCAGGCATCTCTTGTATTGCTTTGACCTTTGCAGGATCAACCTCAATACCTCTTTCACTTACCACAAAACCCAACAATTTGCCGGAACGGACTCCAAATGTACACTTGTTCGGATTCAGGCGAAGTTTAAACTTCCTCAAACGCTGAAAAAGCTTCAACAAATGCTCAACATGTTCAACTTCCGTTCGGGACTTAGCAATCATATCGTCAACGTAGACCTCTATCTCCTTGTGCATCATGTCATGAAACAAGGTAGTCATAGCTCGTTGATACGTGGCTCCGGCGTTCTTCAAACCGAAGGGCATCACTCGATAATAGAATGTTCCCCAAGGTGTGATGAATGTTGTCTTCTCCATATCCTCGGGTGCCATCTTGATTTGATTATATCCGGAAAATCCGTCCATAAAGGAAAAGACTTTGAATTTAGCTGTATTGTCTACCAACATGTCAATGTGTGGTAGAGGAAAATCATCTTTCGGGCTAGCCTTATTCAAATCTCTATAATCAACGCACATACGGACTTTTCCGTACTTCTTAGGAACAGGCACAATATTGGCCACCCATTGAGGATATGTAGAAGTCACCAGAAACCCCGCATCAATTTGCTTCTGAACTTCCTCTTTGATCTTCACTGCCATATCTGGATGAGTTCTTCTGAGCTTCTGCTTCACAGGCACGCACTCAGGCTTCAAAGGCAGGAAATGTTGCACAATATCTGTATCCAAACCCGACATGTCTTCATAGGACCAAGCAAAGATATCTGAATATTCTCGTAGCAAACTAACCAAATCTTCCTTGACAGACCCTTCAAGAAGTGCCCCAATCTTCACCAGACGAACACAATCCTCAGACCCCAAGTTGACTGTTTCCAAGTCTTCGAGATGCGGTAGAATGATCTTCTCTTCGTGCTCAAGGAGACGGGTAATCTCGTCAGGAATCCCCTCAACGTCATCTTCCTCTGCCTCAAATACAGGGAATTCAAAATTGGGAGACGGTGTTGGATCATTATGTTCAATGGGTTTTAGGATCAACCTGCATAATGATTTTGGTTAACGAAAAACTTCAGAATTTAAACAAGCAAACCATTATGCAGATGAAAAAGATTGCTTTTATTCTTGTTTTTTATGGGTTTTTTGTGATCACTGATTTCATGCAAAAACAAAAAGTGAAAGCAAAGGAAAAACAAATGTTTAACAATGCATTAATTGAATGAAAACATCATTGTATATATGCTTTACTAACAATGTCATCACTTCTCCTTTTGGCATGGGAGAAGGGTTTCAAACAAAGTGAACAATTACTCTGATCTATGGATGACCGTAGGAACATCTACAGCGACCCAATTGTGGCAGACACCACCAGGAATAACGAAGTTGTTCACGTCCTCTGCATCCTCTTCCAAGATAGCAGCAGCTTCCTCCTCAGGTTGATCATCATGAATGAATCCTCCACTTGTGAACAAACCTTGCTCATTACATGCCCCAGAACAGTAGCCAATGCCAGCCCGGGGTCTATTGTCTTCAAGTTCAATCACCTTCCCTAATCCAGCAACTGCACCACATTCAATGGCCAACTTTGCATCACGGTAGGAAGTGAATGAAGGAGACTTCTTCTCGATTGGTTCATCAATAGATAAATCTTTGAATGGCGTTCCAACTTCATCCTCAGCGTCAATGTACGAGAAAGAAGACAAATGGCTAACCAGGAGAGCCTTTTCTCCCCCTACTACAACCAATTTCTTATTTTTGACAAATTTCAACTTCTGGTGTAGGGTGGATGTCACGGCGCCAGCCTCGTGAATCCATGGTCTGCCTAGGAGACAGCTATAAGATGGGTGGATATCTATTACCTGGAAGGTAACTTGGAAGTCACTTGGTCCGATTTTGATAGGGAGATCAACTTCCCCAATCACTGTCTTACGCGACCCATCGAATGCTTTCACAACAACCCCACTCTGCCTCATAGGAGGACCTTGGTATGACAATCTGGAGAGTGTGGTTTTTGGCAATACATTTAGAGAAGATCCAGTGTCCACCAGCACATTGGACATTGCATCAGATTTGCAATTCATGGAGATGTGTAAAGCCATGTTGTGGTCTCTTCCCTCCTCAGGGAGATCAGCGTCACAAAAGCTCAAAGTGTTGCAAGCGGTAATGTTTGCAACAATACTATCGAATTGCTCAATGGTGACGTCGTGATCAACATACGCCAGATCCAAGACTTTCTGCAGAGCCTCCCTATGGGGTTCCGAATTCAGCAGCAGAGAAAGAATGGAAATCTTGGATGGCGTTTGTAGAAGCTGGTCTACAACGTTGTACTCGCTCTTCCTGATGAGCCTCAGCATCTCATCAAATTCTTCATCTACAATGCCACTCGGGCCAACTGAAGAAACGGGAGTTTTTTGTACAGAGGAGGATGGTTTGGCAACATCACGTGCCTGATTCTGAATATTCACAGCTGTCCCTACAGGACGCTCAACAGTATTAGAAGCAACAGCCTTAGGAGGCGCAGAAAACACACGACCACTTCGGGTCAACCCACTTACATCAGCGACATTGGTCACAGAAGTTGAAGGTAAAGGCACTTCTACCCCATCTTGCACAGCAACAGGGTTATATCTGAATGGTACGGCTCTGTCTGAAGAGTAAGGCACAGGGCCTGCAGGTTTAATGACCAAAGAAGGGGAAGCCTTCGGCTTGCTGCTATCATAGCGGATAACAACAGGCTCAGGCAGCTTGAACACTGGTGAAATCACATTCACCTCAGGCTCGTCTTCATCAACATTGCGATTCTGCAGAATCTCAATGGTACCCTCATCTAACAACTTTTGGAGTTCTCTTCGTACTTGATCGCAACCCAAGCGGTTAACCGAGCAGACGCGGCACTTGTTGTGGTTATGCTCCAAGTAGCTGTACTGACACAGCAAACGATGTAATTCAACCAACGACTGCCTAATGTGGCTTACATATCTGACCTTGTACTTCCCAAGGCATTCCTGAACCATATTAACTGACTTCCCATGTGCAGGCAATGGGTTCTTGGTGACATTCGGGCCTGAATCTTCAAAACTCAAGATTCCACATCTCATAAGGTATTGAACCTTAGTCTTGAGTGGGTAGAAATTCTCGATGTTATGACCCGGAGCACCAGAATGGTAAACACAATGCTGATCTGGTTTATACCACCATTGTGGATTTGCAGGAATGGTAGGAGGATCCCTGGGAGAAACCAATTTCCTTTCCAACAAGGAAGGATAAAGCTCTGCATATGTCATAGGAATTGGATCGAAGCTGATCTTCTTCCTATCATAACTCAAGTTAACTTGATTGGTTGTACTGCCACGAGGCTGGTAAGCCGGTTGCTGTGGACGATGTTGTTGTTGATACTGAGGCTGTTGATATTGTTGCTGATGCTGATATTGCTGATGTTGCTGAGCATTGTCTTTAAAGACAGGTGCTATATGAGCCACCTGGTGCTGATGACCGGCACAACGTGCAGGCTTCCTCTGAGCAAAGGGTCTTCTGTGCTTGGGATGGGATTGCACATCATGTGCTTCCCCATCCTTCGTCTTAAACGCCCCATATCGTTTAGAAGAAGAGCTCTCATCTTTCGCCAATCGTCCCTCACGGACACCTTCTTCAAGACGCATCCCCATGTTCACCATCTCGGTGAAATCAGAGGGAGCGCTTGCTACCATCCGCTCATAATAGAATAAGCCAAGAGTCTTCAAAAAGATCTTGGTCATTTCTTTCTCCTCTAGCGGTGGAGTAATCTGAGCTGCCAGCTCTCGCCACCTCTGGGCGTACTCCTTGAAAGTTTCCTTGTCCTTCTGCGACATGGACCTGAGTTGATCTCGGTTGGGCGCCATATCAACGTTATACTTATATTGCTTGACGAAGGCTTCGCCAAGGTCGTTGAAGGATCTGATATTGGCACTGTCTAAGCTCATGTACCATCTGAGCGCGGCACCGGACAGACTGTCTTGGAAATAATGAATCAGAAGCTGATCATTATCAGTCTGGGTAGACATCTTCCTGGCGTACATGACCAGGTGAGCGAGTGGACAGGTGTTCCCTTTATACTTTTCAAAGTCAGGTACTTTGAATTTAATCGGTATCTTCACACCTGGAACAAGGCACAACTCGGCAGCAAACTTGCCGAATAAATCTTTACCTCGAAGAGTCCTCAATTCCTTTCTCAGCTCAAGGAATTGGTCGTTCATGGCGTCCATCTTTTCATGAACGTCCGAGACCTCAGATGGCTCGGAGTGATAGATGGTGTCGTCTACCCTTGGCATGGATTGCACGACAGGAGGAGCGGCAACAGGGACCGGGCTAGATGCCGGCATGTGAGCAAAAGTTGGCGCAGGCCGATCAGGCATAAAACCTGGAGGCATTCCCCAAGGGAATCCGACTGGCATAGCATCGGGCACATGATGAGCACTGACTGGCACAGTCGAAGTGACGACCTCTGAGATGACCGTCCTCTGGGCAGGAGTTGCAGGCGATTGAGCAGGTTGATTTTGAGCAGCGAGGAGTTGCTCCATCAAAGCGCCAAGTCTGGCGACCTCTTCTTTCAGTTCTCTGTTCTCTTGTTCTAGCTGCTCCATAACTCTCGCAGAATTGACTCGAGTATAATACCGGTGAGTCAGCTTGTCTTCAAAATAAATGAAGAACACAGAGTTAGGACAAGAAGACCAGAAACAAAGGGTACCTGCTTATGCAAAAATGATGCATGAAATGCTTGTGCAGATGCTTTGTTTATTTTCAAGGAACCCTTAGGGTATTATTTGCAATATTTTGAATAGTTGAAGCATTTTAATTTCCCACGGAAAATATTTCATTCAATATATCGAGACAAAGAAGTACAACATTTTTTTGATTATTACAAAGAGAAAAGGGAAATAAACATCCTATGGATCCCTAGAAGCTCGGGATGCTGGAAGACGAGAAGTACACAGCTTCTTGATCTCTCTCTCATAGGCCGCTTCCATGTCTGCTTTCTCCTTTACAAGTCGATCATACCTCCTCTTTCAGAATTTGGAAGACTGAGGAAGCAGAGAGGTCCAAGTGTCGTTCGGATCGTCGATCACTCGATGCTCGAGGAACTCAATCATAGCGTCCTTCTCCTTAAGCTGCTGAAGCAATTCTTCTCTTTCACGGATCCAAGCACGTGAAAGGTCTTCTTCTCTCAACTCCTCTACACGTTGGGTAGGGAGGGTTGAAGGCCCAGCCACATCCAATGGTGTAGGTCTCGGGTGATCATATGGCATCAAGTACACGGAAGCTCTCTGTCTGACCCAAGAGGTGTATGGCTCCAAAGCAATGCAGTTCTTTGGACCCAACTCGTTCCTACTCTTCTTGTGAATACTGCGCCAAGCACGGACAAATCTGGCTTTCAGGCCTTGGGGATCTTTACCCTCCTGGAAGAACACACCTTCTAACAGAATGTTATGAGGTTTATCCTTCAGGGGGAACCCAAGCTGACGTCGTGCGAGAATAGGATTGTAGCTGATCCCACCACATGTGCCAAGAAGAGGCACATTAGGAAATTCACCACAATAGTCAATGATCTGGACGGTATCATACACGCGATCATACCAAGAGATATCATCATTAGTGAGAGACATGAGTCTCTGAGACCACCGTAGACATCCCTTGTTCTCCTTGGAAGCAACTGTCTGCGGAAAGTGCGAAATAAACCACTTGTATAGCAAAGGTAGACAGCAGACAATAACTCCTCCACCCTTTGCGTTCCTCAGATGCAAAGAGACATAGGCATCGCCCAACAAAGTCGGAACGGGATTAAGAACAGAGAAGATCCTAATGGCGTTCATGTCCACGAACTTGTCGAAGTTGGGAAACAACACCAATCCATAGATGAGCAGCACAAACAAAGCCTCAAAGGCATCCTCACTCATGGCCTTCCCATAAAAGGTAGCTTGAGCAATGAGGAACTCGGAAGGAAAACCCTGAATTCCGCCTTTGGTAGTCAGATTAGCCCTAATCAGATCTTCATCTATGTGCAACAAGTTGGCAATCTCTCGAGCAGTCGGAATACTCTCTAGGCCACTAAACGGCACTTGATCCAGAATCGGAATCCCAATGAGATGAGAATACTCCTCCAAGGTAGGCAGCAACTGGAAGTCCGGAAAAGAGAAGCAATGATACAGAGGATCATAAAACTGGGCTAGAGTACTCATCATCCCTTCATCAACCTGAGTAGTCAGCAGGGGTAGAAGCTTCCCATAGCGAGCTTTGAAACCCAAGGGATCTAATACATAAGATGTCAGATTCCTTAACTCTTTTACATCGGGCTGTCTAAAGCTGTACTTCTTTGTATGCCTTTTTGGTCTTTCCATGTCTGAAAATTTTGCAAATAAACCCTTTTAAGTTCCTTGAAAATTTTCTCTTTTCTGATGATATGGATGTAGATGAATGCATGAATGCATGAATGCAACAATCACACTCAAGGATCAAGCAAGTCACACCAAACAAAGGTCATGGGAAAGCCCAATGTATCCCTAATATCAATCATCCATTTTGGTGGATTTAGGTTTTCACCTTATCGACACCCAAGTTCCATTGATATTAACGGTACATGAACCGGCTCAATCATCCTTAATATCAACCATCCGTTTTGGTGGATTTAGGTTTTACACCTTATCAACGCCCAGGTTCCATTGATATTAAGGTTGTTTGAATGACTCAACCACGAATCACGGGTTTGCTGAGAGTCACGAGCATGGAGTCTCGGTTAAGAACCACCCAAAGGGAGTGTACTAGGGTTTAAACCTGCCAGACATGTTCTACCAGAGGTTCCCATAATCATCGTTCCATCTTTCGAATATTATCGGAGGAACGAATACTCGTATTCCAAAAATAGTCTCAAGAGAAACTCTTATGAGTGTAGTATCGCGTAACAATCGCATCAGAACTTACATCTGAACGACCTCCGCACTACGTCCTAAAAAATAGGCCAAGATGGGCTTGGTAAACTAAGGTCCTTGGCTTCCGCGGCACATGATTGAAAGAATAATGCCTAACCACAAATAACTTGTGTGACATTATTAATCCAACATGACCTCCACCAAGTGAATGGACTCGCAAGTCAACTGGCTAAGGAATACTCCACACCAGTCAATAAGACTATGCCATTCTCCTATCCTAGAGTGCACTCAAGTTCGGGTATAGAACTCATCTCACAGATCACCAAAGCAAACAACAATTGTATATCAAGCAATTCAAACATTACAATCAATACAGTTATCCTAAATGGTACAAAAATATGTCATATAACAAATAACAATATAATCACACAACAAGGGTGAAAAGTAGACAATACCACCAAGGATTATGTTCCCCAGCAGAGTCGCCACTTTTCTGTAGCGGTGTATTCGTCGCTATATGATTTATTGATTAAATCAAAAGCAAAGCATACAATGAATCGAGTCGCCACCGCACTTTTATTTATCCAAAGGATTGGCTAAAAAGCGAACAAAAGCCTAAGAAGTTTTACACATAGAAAACTAATGAAAAGATCAGAGAGTCTGGGTAAGGGGTAAATTACGCAATGGGAAGGTGTTAGGCACCCACTACGTCCTAGGTACTCCTAGGGAGCCCTTTTCACACTTGTTGTATAAAAATGTTTATTTGTTTTGACATATTGTGCAAACATGAATGGGATGATGAGAAAAGAATATACAAGTTAGTTATTTTTGTGTTTGAACGGATGAACCCGTTGCCTACGACCTTCCATCAAAGGTAAGGATCAAAACGCCGTAGTTCGGCTAAAAGATTTCCAAAAGTTAGTGGATTCAATTTTAAACACAAGCCCTAAGGTCTTACGTTATCCACGGGAGAAAACTCAACCTTATACAAACAACGAGTCCACCATGTGAGAAAAGCTTCAACTTGCTAGTGAGGGGTTAACCCTATAATAAGCAAGGAAGACTTACAATTCAATCAACTAAGGACAAATAGGTGAGATTAACATCAACCAACTAGGATAAATCAAACCTATGGCTACTGTATGGAAACTTAACAAGAATGGACAAAGCCACAAAACAATTGAATGGGTGAAATTAATTGATTATGATTATTCACAAAAGAAGGGTCAAAGTCTGATTAAGATTGATTCAAAAGAAGTATTATGAAATGGAGTTTGAAAAGTCAAGGACTTAGGGTCCAGGTTTCTAATTTAAAAGCATGAAGATGTTTGCACAATATTTATCTCAAGTTTTGAAAGTAATGTGTGAAAAGGTTTAGGACAAAATGGATGAATGGATGAAGATGGAGTGTAAAACTTCCTAGAAGGTTCACCTCTTGAAATCATATAGAAGATGACTCAAGTGTGTCCTTTGGAATAGGCAATGAGCAATAACAAACAAGCAAAGCAAAAGAAGAAAAGTCAACAAAAGCGGATACCGGATGCCAATCACTGGACTTATACCAATCTCCTAAAACAGAAACTGGATATCAGAGGCCACTCTAGGGACTTATACCAATCTCCTCAACAAAGAAATAAAAAGTGGATACCGGATGCCAATCTATCTGGACTTATACCAATCTCCAACAACAAAGTAAACACTTGGATGTCAGATGCCAATCTATCTGGGCTTACTCTAACCTCCAACATATGATCATGGGAAAACAAATGCCAAATTACATGGACTTACAATTGCATCCTCACATACAACAAACAAATGCATCAAGCAAGGAGAAGATGAGTGGCCAATGAAATGGTCTTATACTCACTTCCATATCATAGGAACAATGACCAATGAATGGTCTTACAATTGTCCTCAATGGGCAAAAAACAAAGATATGTCACAAAGACAAATGAAATGATCATGCACTAGTGAGTAATAAATGATGATAAATGCACAAAGCATGCAAGCAGACATGTACAAATGAACAAAGTAATCAATCAACCAAAGTCATTCAGCACACTCTATAACCAAACAATTAGGCTCATACAAAGGGTGGGCATTGAAGCCAACTGGAATAGGGTTACTGGTGCTCTTAACCTTGACATTGAGAGCCAAGGTGAAGCAGATGAAAGGATATGAGGGGTGTGCCTCATGCTCTTATCCCTGGTCAGGGAGAGCTTTGAATATCAGAAGGTGTGGGAGTTCAGAAAGATGGAACTCTCTCCACAAGTTAGACTCGATAGATCTTGGGTTTTTACTCACTATGCATCAACACACGTGGTGTGAGCAAGGTGAGTGACTCACAGAATAGTAGGAGATAGGCTACATATCTCTTTTGTCTACCAATTTCCTTATTCAAAGGACTTTTCCTGCTTGGGACAAAAGTAAACAAGCACAAACATCGCCTCTTAAGGAGGACTTCAAACAGTTGCCTGGCCAAGTAACAGGCCAGGTCTTCCAGACTACATGAAGACAAGAGATTCTACCTCAATGCAAATGCTATCAAGCAAAGCAATGCAAGTTCTCAAAGAACTAATAGCAACTAATGGTACCTGAAATCAATCAAACAAAATCAGTATACAACTCAAATTCAAAGCCAATATAAGATAAGGATCGACAGTCAACACAATCAGTCAAATGTGCAATGCACAAAGCTCAAAGCATATGAGCTAAGCATCCTACAAAACAAACAAGTTAGTTCATGATAATCAATCAAACTCAAGCAACTTGCATTAATCTCCTTGAAGCATTTGCTTCTTAACCTGAAAAACCAAACTTAAACATGAGCAACAAGACCACTAGGACAAGCCTAGGGTCAAAAGGAGATAAAAAATCCAAAACAGCAAGTGAAAGCTATCCAAAATCAAGTTCAAACAATTAAGAAACAAACCCAAGTGGTTTCACATTCATATCATTCATCATTATCATTTCACAAACAAATTAGGTCAAGGCATGTCATATAGAACCTCAAAGAAGTCAACAGAAAGATTCAAGTCAAATCCAATCACAAACATTTCAAAAAATTCTCAAATAATTCATGATCAACCATCATCCAAAACATGATTAGAATACCAAATTTCAGCTCATTTGGATCAAAGGAAGTAGGTCAATGAAAATCAGAAAGTCAAAGCAAGTTCAAGCAAACTCATACAAAGCATCAAAACATGCACCAACTTCAATTAATCATAAAACAGAAACAACATATGATAAATGAATGGGACTAAAACCATGACAAACTTTAAGATGCCTATAATTCAATGTCAAATTTCAAGTCCATCCAATTAAGCATTAGAATTTCACAAATCAAATACAAACATGCATCACAAAAAATCAACAAATGACCAAACAGGGGAGAAAATTCCAATCAAATAGGAAATGCCATCAATAATTCCAGAAAAATTCACATGCATTTTAAACATCCATAAATATCTTCATGCAAAAATCCAGACCATTTTGAGTTCAATAAGCATGGTAATTAAAATCATGAAGTTGGACATGAATGGTGTGACACAAATTGTCACACCTCTATTCAAAAAATCATATCTCATCAACCAGCAATGATAAAATCACAAACTCTACACCAAAATCACCATGAACATGTCTAGTTTAAGCACAAAACATTTCAGCCTCATTGGATTAAGTATCATCATTTCACAAGCAAAATCGCATGGCATACACAAAATGGACACACATGAACAAACCCTAGGCATTTTTAAAATCTAATCGTGCAAAAAATCTGGAAAAATCACCATAATAAACTAGAGATCATGAGGAGCATTTCACAAAAAATCCCATCAAATTTGGACAAATATTGAAGAACTTATGAATTTTTGAAGATTGGCATACAAAATGAAATAAATATTGAAAAAAGAAAATGATTTAATTAAATAATAACACGGCAATGGCATATTGGTAAATATCTGGTCCCTTAAGTGAAACGCCGCGTTTCACTTAAGGACGTGTCATCCAGGGATTGGTTTCATGGCCAAAAACACGGGAAACATACAAGGCACGGATTTGGAAGATCAAATGCGAATTTCTGGGTTGGAAATTAGGGTTTATGAGCAATGTTCAAGTGTTCTTCAACGAAATTTCCAGCAAGAACTTTTTGCAACCAAAATCAAAAAAATGACATATCAATGTGTTCATCTCACAGAGTACATCAACATTCCAACATTCATTAGCCCTAATTCAAACTATCATGGAAGCATCGAGCAAAATAAAATTCAACAACCAAACTTTAAATCCATATTTCTCTCTTAATACTTAACCAAAATCAAAACTACAACATTCAGTGAACTCAGCATGGCAAGATCTTTACAAAGCACAACATGATTTCAAGAATTAAGAAGTTCGAAAGTTTACCTGATTTGAAGAGCAGAGATGAAACCGTGGTTTTTTGGCCTTAGAATGCAGAAACAGCAGCTCAATGATGTTTGTATTGATGAATGGAGGTAGGATTTGGAGCTCAGCTTGCACGATTTAATTCAAACAAGTAGCTGCCATGAATGAAGCTTCAATGCAACAGTGCTGAAAATGGCTCTACAGTCGTGATTCTATGCTTGCAAAGGTCTCAACAATGATGATAGGTGGTGAATCAATGGACCAAGGCACGAATTCTTTGACAATTTTTCAGAAAAGTTCCAAGTGAAGAATGAGAGTTTTTGAGAGAAAAAGAAATTCAGATCTGATTTGTGAATTGTGGCTAGGGTTTTTCAGTCTGAAAATGTGCAATATATACTCTGATTAACAATGCCTAAGTTTTGTTAATGAAGTGGTAAATGAAATTATCTCAAATGGAAATGTTTTGGCCAATTAGTCAAATTACTCAAGTTGCATGTGCATGGCATGCTACAGTGCGAAAATGGGCCTAAACACATCCCAAATTTGGTTTTTGAACATTTGCAATTGGTAGAAAGTGTAGGCAAGGCTTAATTTGAAAGTCAATTTTTCACCTCTCTCTTTTTTAATTCAATGCACTTGAAAAAGGCCATTTTGATTGGATGATTTTTGGTGAAATGTGATGAAGGATTTGGATAGAGCATATCAAATGTGACTTGTAGCAAAAAACCTCACTCAATTTGGCCAAATGGTTTGGAAGTTATCTCACTTTGAAGTTCAAAAATTCTTGAGAATGATTTGATCATAACTTGCCAACCACACATGAGAAATGAGTGTTCTTGGACTTTTTGGAAATGGGAGAATAAGATCTTCAACTTTCATGTTGGACAAAAATTCATTTGAAGCTTGTATGATGAAGTAATTTTGAGGAGAAGAACTTTCCATTTTTGGCAAATTCCAATTACAGGTTAACTTACTATTTTTGGAAACTTTTTTGTCTGACCTCAAATTCTTCAATGATGATGTTTGACATGTTATATGAGGCTTATATGGACATGAATGAGACCTCTCAAACCAATTCCCACCAGCAAATCACTGATTAAATGCACAGTTGACCACAGTTGACTTTGGTTGACTGAACCATGTTCTGATGAATTCCAAGCCCCTACCACTTGAGATCTTGATTCAAAATGATATCACAACCCATGTGGACTCTTAATGAAGGATCATGGTGCCCAAATTCTTCAAGAATGGCCACCATCCACTGTTCAAAGAAAAATTTGACTGTTTTGACCTAGCTTGCTTCATCTGCAAGTAACATGGTTAGATGACAATATTTTTGTACTTTTGGTTAGTAAACAAATGAAAAGCAATGATATAACAATGCAATACATGCTTGGTGATCAAGAACCACACTCACAAGATAACCCACCCACTAGGAGGGAAGCAAAGGTGCACAAAGATCCTTGAGGCAATGATATGGTATGATATGATGCCATGAGGGATCTTAGGGACAAAATTGGGGTCTTACATTTCCAGCTTGAATTTCAACATCATTAGTTGATCTTCAAAGCTCAATTCCTTAACCTAGCATCACCATCACAGTTCCAGAGAAAAAGTAGATCAAGAGTTTGGGGAATTCGTGTTGTTTGAAGCTTCATTTCAGAGGTAGAATATCAAACTTTCTTGATCGAGATCTTGCAATATAATGTGAATTCCTTTGGTTTATGCTGTTTTCTGAAGTCCTCATGTTTGAGGAAGGCTAGTGGTGGTCTTAATTTTGCAAATCGTGCCATTTCAGTTAATGCACCATGATCTTCAAGCTCATGTTTCTCTCTAAATAGGAACTGTGAGGATGATCCATGGTTACAGGGGTGATGTACATCACCTCAACTTCATTTTGATGCCTTCATTTTTCATTTTTATTGCCATTTAATTTCCTGCGCGTGGTGGCCGGATCTTATTGGATCACCGGAGAAGATGGTGGTTTCCACCACCATCCCCACGTGGTAGCCTCCCAGCCTTTGGATCATGCTGAAACGTTTTAATCTTGGTCTTTCTTTATGTTGACTCATTTAAATGCAATGTGCTACGCGCTTGACTTGAGAGCATCGTGTATCCGCGCCTTAGAGCCATGTGATCATTGCCACGTCAATTAATGAGATGATCTGATGGCGCTGGATTTTCCTATTTTTCTTATTTTCTTTTAATTTCAGTTAATTCCTTTTGTTTTCAAAAATTCATAAATATTTTTTTTGAAGTCACAAAAATATGAGACCAATGCCAAAAAATTTCTTGAAAAATCTAGTTTCATATTTTGATTTTTAATTATTTTTGTGACTTCATTTAATATTTTTTGTGAATTATTTGGTTTTTAATAGTTTTAATTCATTTTAAAATACTTTTTGATATTTGAAAAATCCAAAAATATTTTCATAACACCTATGGATGATGATAAGTCAATGAAAAATAGTCTCATCAATTTCTTATTTTATTTGAGATTTTAATTCATATTGTGTTATTTTTCATTGTTTTTAACTGTTTTAAAATAGTTTTTGATTTCAAAAATTATTGAAATTTTTGTAAAAGTTTGTTTGACCATGTTAGACCTATGAGAATTTAATTGGACTTGTTGAAGTTGATTTGAATTAAATTTGAGGTTTGACCATATTTTGTTTATTTTATTTTTGCATTTATTTTTAATTCAAAAATTACCAAAAAAAATATGTTTGACTTGTTGACTTGTAATCTTCATTTCTCTTCTGTTTGGCATTGGTTGATGATGACTTGGTTCACAGTTGATCAATTGAGTTTGATGCTTGAATTCTCTTTCTATCCATTTCATCTTCATCCCATTTCTTTTTATTTTTGGCCAATGAGTTAATGTCTTATGGTTGGTCTTGACAAATGAGAGGTTTAACCTTCTTTGATCCAAACCAAACTCAACTTGATCTAAGATCAAGTGAGTTGTTTTGTGTCCAAGATAGATTGCTTCTTGGTCAAGCAAAAAACCTAAAGTCCATACAAGGCCTTTCTCTTTTCTTTTGGCATGTCAAGTTTTTGGAGCTTGGCTTACTAGTCATGATCTCTAACTTGTGTTTATTTGCCTATAGTTTTATTGACCGGCCTCAGATAGGTGTGACTACTACATTAGTCCACTTACGATTTCTTAACATAGCGTTACATTGTCTTATGACAAACTAACATAACCATACTAATTACTAACTTTAATTTGAGCATTTAATTTCTTGCCCTTTAGTTTAATGCACTTTATTTCTTGCTCATTTATTCATATTGTTGCTTTTCATTTTGCTCACTTGAGCACATATTTTTATGTTTATGTCATTTTCCTTTTGCTCATTTGAGCCCATTATTGTATATAAATATATTGTTGTCTTGTGTTTGGTTTTTTGTTTTGTGTGAACCTAATGCAAAAAAGGAGAAAGGACTTAGAATTACGATATACCTATGCTTAAAGGAGTTCAAGAGCAACTAGGCCTCATGCCTTTAGAATGCTAAACTTGTTGAAGAGCAACTAGGCCTCATGCCTTTAGAATGCTAAATTTCAAAGTTGACTTTAAAGGACTTCTCATCTAAACTCTTTCTTTGTCCATTCCCATTATTGTGTTGTGAACTTTTTGATGTTTGCTCTTGTGTGATAGGGATTCCATCTTGAGATAGTAAGGAGGACCATTGTCATGAGTAGCCAAGTTAATAGAGACAAGCCAAATGGAGATCCTAGTAGCTAAGTCCAAAGGAAAGAAGCATCTTGAGTCATCTCTATGACTTAAAGAAAAGGAACTCCAAGGGTTTTATCTTTTCTCTCTTATCTTTGCATGCTTTAGGACTAGCCTTTCTCTTCTTCTCCCCACTCTAACCAAGCCAAAATCTTTTCTTTCAAACTTTGACATTGTTTCAAATTATAAACCTAGGCCTTATGCCTTTTATTTTTCAAAACCCTTTTCATCAATACTCTTTGTGAATAAATCTTAATCCAACCTTGACTTTATTTTGTAAATAAGTCTAACTTGTAAATATAACTCACTTCAAGTTGTTTTGTGGTTCCAATGGCCATATTTTAATACCTTTTCATAAACATTAGTCATATGTTTGAGTTATCATAGTGGTTGATGTAAATCTCACCTCATCCTTAGTGATTGGATCATAAGTCTTCCATGCTTATTATAGGGTTAACCTCTCACTAGCATGTTGAAGCCCTCCTCACATGGTGGATTCTTGGTTTAGGTTGAGTTTTCTCCCTTTGATAACAAAAGACGTCAAGGCTTTTGGTCAAATCAATTCACCAATCTTTGAGATTTTTACCCCGAACTACGAGGTTTTGATCCTATCTTTGTGATAGTACGTAGGCAATGGGTTCATCCATTCAAACAACAAAATTTGTAAATATAATCTATTCTCTTCTCATCCCTCCAATCTTTTGCACATATTTTCACAAATACCAACCTATAACACATGTTTGCAAAAGGAGGTTCCCTTAGAGTACTAAGGATGTTTTGGGTGCGTAAAACCTTCCCATTTCATAACCAACTCCCTTACCTAGATCTCTGCCATTTTTATTAGTTTTTGATTCGCTAAAACTTCTTACTTGGCTTTTGTTCGCTTTTTAGCCTTTCCTTTGGACAAATAAAAGTGCGGTGGCGACTCGAATTGTATGTTCACTTTTGGTTTAGTCAATAAACCTAAAGGTAACGAAAAAACCGCTACATAAAAGTGGCGACTCTGTTGGGGACAGTCTCTCTAGTGGGTTTAGCCTACTTTTTACTTCTGTGTGTTTATATTTATTGGTGACATATTTTTTGTGAAAATTTGGGATGACTGTATTGTTTGTAATGTATGAATTGCTTGATATATTAATTTCTTGTATGCTTGGTGGCTTCTTGTGAGATGAGTTCTATACCCGAACTCGAGTGCACTTATGATAGGAGAATGGCATAGTCTTGTTGACTTGTGTGGAGTTATTCCTTAACAAGTTGACTTGAAATCCGATTCACTTGGCGGAGGTCTTGTTGGGATCAATAATGTCACACGAGTAGTCGTGGTTAGGCATTACTCTTTCCAATATAAACCTTAGAAGCCAAGGACTTTAGATACCTAGCCCATCTTGGCCTATTTTAGGACATAGTGCGAAGGTCGTTCAAGTGTAAGATTTGATACGATTGTTACGTGATACTACACTAATAAGAGTCTCTCTTGAGAATATTTTTGGAGGACGAGTAGTCGTTTTATCCGATAATATTCGAAAGATGAGATGATGACTATGGGGACCCTTTTTAGAACACGATTGTCAGGTTTAACCATATTACACTCCCTTTGGGTGGTTCTTAACCGAGACTCCATGCTCGTGACTTACAACAAACCCTTGATTCGCGGTTGATCCGTTCTCGTATATTCGCAATATCATGGAACTTGGGTGTTGATAAGGTGTAAACCATAATCCACCAAAATGGATGAATGATATTGACAATGATGTGAGCTATCCCATGACCTTTGTGTGGTGTGTTTTGCTTGATCCTTGAGTGTGATTGTTACATCCATGCATTCATGCATTCATACACATCCATATCATCGACAATGAGAAAAATTTCAAGGAACTTAAGAGGTCTATTTGCAAATTTTCAGACATGGATAGACAAAGAAGGAATACAAATAAATACAGTATCAGACAACCCGACATGAAAGAGTTAAGGAGTTTGACATCTTATGTATTAGAGCCCTTGGAGTTCAAAGCTCGCCATGGGAAGCTTTTGTCTATTCTTTCTACCAAGATGGATGAAAGTCTGATGAGTGTGTTGGTGCAGTTCTACGATCCTTTGTATTGGTGCTTCACTTTTCCGAATTTCCAGCTTTTGCCTACACTTGAGGATTATGCCTATCATGTGGGTATACCTATTCTTGACAAGTTTTCGTTCAGTGGTTTGGAGAAGATTTCGTCTTCTCAAGAGATTGTTGATGTGCTTCATGTGGATGCATCTGACATTGTTGCTAATATGACTACCAAGGGTGGAATTCAAGGTCTCCCGTTTGAGTTTCTATTTGCCAAAGCTACTTTGTTTGGATAGGCCATGAGTAAAGAAGCTTTTGAAGCCATATTTGTACTTCTCATCTATGGGCTAGTGTTATTTCCCAACATCGACAATTTTATGGATGTGAACGCTATTAGGATTTTCTCTTCTCTTAATCTCGTTCCTACTTTGTTGGGTGACACTTATTTCTCTTTGCATATGAGGAATGAAAAGGGTGGTGGTTCCATTGTGTGTTGTCTGCCTCTGTTATACAAGTGGTTTATTTCTCACTTGCCTCAGACGCTGGCCTTCAAGGAGAACAAGGGATGTCTACGGTGGTCTGCGAGACTTATGTCTCTCACTAATGATGATATCTCTTGGTATAACCATGTTTATGACGGTGTTCAGATTATTGATTCTTGTGGTGAATTCTCCAATGTGCCTCTTCTTGGTACATGTGGTGGAATTAACTACAATCCTGCTTTGGCTCGCCGGCAGCTTGGGTTCCCCTTAAAGGGTAAACCTAACAACATTTTGTTAGAAGGCTTATTCTTTCAAGAGGGTAAAGATTGTAAGAACAAAATTAGTTCTACAATAGATTCCAAGATTTTGATGATAACAAAGGATGAAACCAAAAATGGCACTCTAACGAAATTTCTCTAAGTGTGCAAGACTCTGAACAAGAACAAAGGAATCTGATCGCTTTATCAGATACAAAATCGGATCAGATACAAAGTACCAGAAGATCAGAAGCATCTGAAGAAGAAGCGCGCTCTAGAAGTTCTGACTCTGAGTAAAACAGCATAGCAGAATACCAGAAGCTCTAAACTGCCTTTGGAATCAACTCTAATGATCTAAATATCAGAAGCTCTGATGTTACTTCAACATAATCTCAGATTGACAGAGATAACGTAGATTCTGACGAAGGATCTCCTAATCCAGAAAGAGTAACGGAAACAACAACTTCAAATGGAAAGAAAGTATATTTGGGAAGAAGTTATTCAGGGAGACAAATTGGTTATGGCAAGAAACACAGAAGTAATGGCATTAAACTCTCATCAAAGACAAATATTATGCCATCACTATAACGGTCCTTTCACCATTATATAAAGGACGGCTAATTCATTGAGAGACACACCTTAACGCACAGAAATACTCTCTCTCTCTCTTAGTCTTTCACGAGTTGTTGCTCATACGTGAAATCCTAGCTTGCTCTATTTGCTGGAATACTTGCTTATTCTTAGAAGCACATTAGATTACAAATTCCTTTTGTTAAATTGATTCTGTTCCTCAAGTGACTCTACATAGTCTGTATACTTGGGAGGACTAAGAGATCTTTCTCTTAGACGTTGGTTGTAATAATCTTTCAAGATTAGTGGATTAAGTCCTTTTTGAAGGCGAAATCACCTTGGCCGGGTGGACTGGAGTAGCTTTGTGTTATAAGCGAACCAGTATAAAATCCTGTGTGTTTTTATTCTGCAAAAACGCTTATTTTCCAAAAACAATTCCAACCCCCCTTTCTTGTTTTTCTCACCTTCAATTGGTATCAGAGCTTCAACTCTGTTATTGATTTTCTAATCAAACACTTAACCGTGTAGAGAGATCCAGAACGAGAAAAACTATGGCCCACACAAATGAAAGAGACAGTTACAATGCTAAGCCTCCTGTCTTTGATGGAGAGAAATTTGATTACTGGAAAGATAGAATTGAAACTTTCTTTCTAGGCTATGACGCTGATCTCTGGAACATTGTCACAAATGGATACAAACCTCCTGTAACAGATGCTGGAGTTGAAGTTCCCAGAAGTAAGATGTCAGATGATCAGAAGCGCGAATTCAAAAATCATCACAAAGCCAGAACGATACTTCTCAATGCCATATCTTACAACGAGTATGAAAAAATCACCAACAGGGAAACAACTAAAGATATACTCGACTCCCTGAGGATGACTCATGAAGGAAACTCTCAGGTCAAAGAAACAAAGGCTCTGGCTCTAATCCAGATATATGAAGCCTTCAAAATGGAGGATGATGAAGCTGTAGAGGTAATGGTCTCTAGATTCCAAACTCTTATTGCAGGTCTCAAAGTACTAGACAAAGGATACACAACTGCAGACCATGTCAAAAAGATAGTCAGAAGCTTGCCAAAGAAGTGGAGACCCATGGTCACTGCCTTAAAGCTTTCAAAGGATCTGAACAACATCTGTCTTGAAGAGCTTGTCAGTTCACTCAGAAGTCATGAGATAGAACTGGAGGAAGATGAGCCTCAGAAGAAGAACAAGTTTGTAGCATTAAAGTCCAGATCTGAAAAACGCAAGTCTGACAGAAACAAAGCCTTCCAGGCCGAAACAGAAGATGCTGATGACTCTGAACAGGAAGAGTCTGATGATGAAGAAGAATTGTCCCTCCTGACCAGAAGAGTTAAACAACTCTGGAAAAAGAGGAATAATAACTTCAGGAGACCAAGACCCAGAGGGGATCGATCAGAATCAACCTCAAAAGGTAAAACTAACAAAGATGTTACTTGTTTTGAATGTAAAGAAACATGTCACTACAAGAATGAATGTCCCAAGTTAAAGAAAGACAATTCCAGAAAAGAGAGCTTCAAGAAAAATTCCCTCAAAACCAAGAAGGGATTGATGGCTTCCTGGGATGATAGCGAATCTGACTCATCAGAATCCGACTCTGATGAACAGGCTAATGTGGCGTTCATGGCTACCACATCCAGGAACACCTCAGATGAAGAATCTGAATCAAAAGAGGTATTTTCTGAACTCTCTCGATCTGACCTAGAATCATGTTTGTCTGAAACTCTTAGCTCATATCAGAAACTAAAACAAAAATTTAAAGCAATAAAAGGCTGTCTTGAAGAAAAATTTGAAGAATGTGGTAAACTTGAGACAACAATTCTAGAACTAAAAGATGAAAACAAAGTTTTGACATCACTAAGAGATGCAGCAAAGAAAAATTGTTTAAAACTGGAAGAAGCGTTATCTCAAGCTCCACAGACTTGAAACATGATAATTTAGAAATACGAAAAAGCCTTTCAAAAATTTCTGAAAAATGGGATAGGAAGGAGTGTAATGGCATCCATGATTTATTGAGTCAGTCAAAACAATAGAATAGGAATTGGGTATGATCCTAAGGAAGATAAAACTTCTACTAGTGACCAATCTAAATCTCTATTTTCATATCACTATACACACACACAAGAGCAAAAATTTGATAATGCTAGAAAACTCAAAGTGATAAGAAACTCTAGGAAAACTAATCATAAAGGACCCAAAAGACTCTGGGTACCAAAGGATAAGATTGTTTATGTTGCAGATATCTTATGCAGCAAAGTTCAAACACCAGTCATGGTACCTGGACTCTGGATGCTCGCGACACATGACGGGAAAAAAGTCTATGTTCCAAAGCCTGGAACTTAAAGATGCTGGTTTCGTAGGCTTCGAAGGAGATCAGAAAGGAAGGATCAGAGGCTCCGGAACTATTGGTAATGGTACTCTTCCCTCTATATCTGATGTCCTTTACGTAGAATGATTAATGCATAACCTGTTGTCCATAAGTCAATTAAGTGATAACGGTTATGATGTAATCTTTAATCAAAAAACATGTAAAGCCATAAATCAAAATAATGGTTTTGTCCTATTCACAGGCAAGAGGAAAAACAATATTTATAAAATAAATCTTTCTGATTTAAAAGAACAAAATGTGAAATGTATGATATCCGTTCACGAAGAGCAATGGGTATGGCATAGACGCTTGGGCCACATTAGCATGAGGAAATTATCCCAGCTAAATAAACTCGAGTTAGTCAGAGGCCTACCTAAGCTGAAGTTCTCTTCAGATGCTCTATGTGAAGCATGTCAGAAAGGAAAATTTTCAAAAACATTTTTCAAAAAGAAAACTATTGTTACTACCTCTAAGCCTCTGGAACTTCTTCACATTGACTTATTTGGTCCTGTGAAAACAGCATCAGTCAATGGAAAGAAGTATGGACTAGTCATTGTTGATGATTTCAGTCGCTGGACATGGGTGAAATTCCTAAAGCACAAGAGTGAGTCTCACTCTGTATTCACTAGCTTTTGTTCCAAAGTGCAAAAAGAATTTGACTCTAAAATTGTAAGAGTCAGAAGTGATCATGGTGGGGAATTTGAAAACAATTTTTTTGAGGAATTATTTGACTCTAATGGAATATCCCATGATTTCTCCTGCCCTAGAACTCCACAACAAAATGGAGTTGTAGAGAGGAAGAATAGGACACTCCAAGAGATGGCCAGAACTATGATCAATGAAACTAATGTGGCTAAGCACTTTTGGGCCGAAGCTGTAAATACATCGTGTTATATTCAGAATAGAATCTCCATAAGACCTATTCTGGAAAAGACTCCCTATGAACTGTGTAAAGGAAGAAAACCAAACATTTCATATTTTTATCCTTTTGGATGTTCCTGCTTTATTTTAAACACTAAAGAACATCTGAACAAGTTTGACTCCAAAGCACAAAAAGGTATTATGTTAGGATACTCATAACGCTCTAAAGGCTACATAGTATACAATACAGAAACCAAAATTGTGGAAGAATCAATTCATGTCAGATTTGACGATAAGCTTGACCCTGAAAAGTCAAAGCTAGTTGAGAATTTTGCAGATTTGGAAATCACTCTTGCAGGATCTGACAAGAAGACTGAAGCTCCAGAAGCAACTGCCATTCAAACTCCTGAAGAAATTAACTCCCCATTAATCCCAAAGAAAGCTAAAAGTCGCCTCAACATATCGAAAGAGTTGATTATGGGTGACAAGGACGAACCTGTCAGAACCAGGTCTACCTTCAAGACCTCTGAAGAAACTCCTCTGGGACTAGTATCTCTGATCGAGCCTACGTCCTGTGATGAGGCACTTCAAGACAACGACTGGGTTCTAGCAATGCAAGAAGAACTAGATCAATTCACAAAGAACAATGTCTGGGATCTTGTTCCTAAGCCTAGAGGCACTCACGTTATCGGAACCAGATGGGTGTTCAGAAACAAGCTGAATGAGAAAGGAGAAGTCGTCAGAAACAAAGCTCGACTAGTGGCTCAAGGTTACAGTCAACAAGAAGGTATTGACTACAATGAAACCTTTGCTCCAGTCGCCAGGTTAGAATCTATTCGCCAACTTGTATCATTCGCTATAAATGACTCTATCAAATTATATCAAATGGATGTCAAGAGCGTATTCCTTAATGGTTATATATCAGAAGAAGTGCATGTCAACCAACCTCCAGGTTTTGAAAATCCAAATTATCCAGAACATGTCTTTAAACTTAAAAAATCTTTATATGGACTTAAACAAGCTCCCAAAGCTTGGTATGAACGTTTAAGTAACTTTGTTCTGGAACATAATTTTATCAGAGGGAAAGTTGACTCCACACTCTTCTGTAAAAACCTTAACAATGATCTCATGATATGCCAGATATACGTTGATGATATCATTTTTGGTTCAGCTAACGCCTCTGTATGTCAAGAATTCTCTGAGTTAATGCAGGAAGAATTTGAAACGAGCTTAATGCAAGAACTAAAATTCTTTCTAGGAATTCAAATCAACCAAACTTCAGAAATCACATACGTTCATCAAAGCAAATACATAAAAGACGTTCTGAAGAAATTTGATATGGCTGAATGCAACTCTGCAAAGACTCCCATGCATCCAACCTGCATTCTCGAAAAGGAAGAAGTCAGTAAAAAGGTTTGTCAGAAGCTCTATCGTGGTATGATAGGCTCTCTTCTCTATCTGACTGCTACTCGACCTGATAATCTCTTTAGTGTTTGTCTCTGTGCCATATTTCAATCAAATCCTAGAGAAACTCACTTAACTGCAGTTAAGAGAATTTTCAAATATCTGAAAGGAACTCCTAACCTGGGCCTGATGTTTGAGAAAACATCAGAGTATAGACTTTCTGGTATTTGTGATGCAGATTACGCAGGAGATAGATTGGAAAGAAAAAGCACATCTGGGAATTGTCAGCTCTTGGGAAACAATCTGATATCCTGGGCCAGCAAGAGACAATCAACCATAGCCCTCTCCATAGCAGAAGCAGAATATATCTCAGCATCACTGTGCACTACTCAGATGCTCTGGATGAAGAATCAGTTAGAAGATCTGCAAATCTTCGAGAGTAACATTCCTATCTTTTGTGATAATGCTGCTGCCATTTGTTTAAGTAAGAATCCCATTTTACACTCCAGATCTAAGCACATTGAAATAAAACATCATTTTATCAGAGACTATGTTCAGAAAGGGATAGTAACATTGAAATTCATTGATACAGATCATCAATGGGCAAATATCTTTACTAAACCCTTAGCTGAAGATAGATTCCTCTTTATCTTAGAAAATCTGAACATTCAAAACTGCCCTGAATAAAATGTGCCTCTGAGGTTGTTAAATGAGACTCTGATATAAACAAATGGATTCTGCCTCTGACTCTGATACTTCTACCAAGTTAGAAGTTATCTGAGTTAGAAATCTCCAGGAACCAATCCTTTGGTATTCCTGAAGATCAGATAAAGCAAAACACGTGGAGTGCCTTGCGTCTGACCTTGGAACTTCTAGATAGCTGTCTAGCGGTAATCAAGGAACAGTCTCTTGAGATCTCCTCGAGCAGTGTGCTGACTGTTGGGATTAGACATCATTTATGAGCTATAATCATTTTTCCCTCTAAACGTGCTAACTTGGTCTTTGTGCTAAACTCTGATTTGTGTGTCGTTTTGCATGCGCCCTAATTTGGGTATTTATTCACTCATTTCTCACTTTGCACACATTTCACTCTCACGCACTCTTTAAACCTCAGTTCTCTCAAGGCATTTCTGCAAGCAGTTCTTCATCTTCATCTCAGTTCTTCATCAACATCATGGATACTCAACAACAAGTTGTGTTCAACTTCTCCCAACAAATGAGTTCAAGCGAACAAGTTCAAAGCACAAGCAACCCTACTCCAACGGTTACAGGCGTAGTTACAACACCAATCTACAATGAGCCTCACATTCTCGATCGTGAGCCCCATATTCATCTTGCAACGCCCTTTGAAAAACTGGAAGTTTTATGTGAATCCTTGGTGGATTTTGATAATATGAAAAGAAATGGCGTAGACCTCACTGAAGAACTTCACAAACAAGGTTGGGGAAACTACTTTCAACGCCTCTACGGTCCAGTTTACCCAAATCTTGTGAAATAATTCTGGAGATTTGCTGATGCTGACGATCACTTCATTGTTTCATATGTTTTGGGAGTCAAGATGGTGATAACTGAGAAGTCCATCGCTGCTCATCTGATCATGGAGAAAGATGGAGGTAGAAGAATCTACAACATCAATCCCAGGGCAAAATACATATCTCAAGAAATCAATCCAACAATCTTCAAGCAAAACGCAGAAGGAAATCCCTCAAAGAACAAGGAATTACTTCAGAACCTCCGGGTTTGGCTGAAGATCATTCTGGGTACCATCCATCATCGCCCAGCGTAAAACTCCTCAAACTACATCAACACAGATCAGAAATGTATTCTGTACTGCATTCACAAAGGTCTGAAGCTATGCCTTCCAGTGTAACACCCCAATTCTACCCGTCGTAAATTCAATTAAAAATCAGAGTAAACAAATTTCACACAAAATTGAGGCATCACATATATCATTTCATCAACACTTAAACAAATTACACAACACGGCAATTGCGCAAGGATCCACTTAGTCCTTGTTAAATAATAAACAACATTGTATATGGATTCACCTAGTCCATATAGCAGCAATACACAAAGCATCGCAACGGAAATCATTTAGATAATTAAGTTGAGTCGTACATTTACACATTCAAAAGAAAACAAGCAAACAAATGCCCATCACAACTATCATATACAATGATATACAAAAGGGCATTGTTACTATCAAAATCATGAAAAACGTCCATTAACCCCTGAGTGTTACAATCCTAATCAGAGCAATGACGCCAAAAGTGTGCTACCACTATCCTCCTCTCAACGCGGAGCACCTGCACGTTACCAATATAAAGGTAACGGCCAACAACAAAAGGGTGAGATACTCAAATCATATAATCAAGATAATGATAAGCAATATATAAGTAAATTCGGAAAGTTAGGAATATTGTTACCACATCGCACAATCCTTCACTTGAATGCTTATGTATTTAATCATAAACAAAGTCAATAATCATCCACAACATCAATGTTACATTATAGCATCTCATCACTTTAACATTTCATCAATCCATCATAAAACATTACGATTCATCGCATCATCGCAAAATATCACCGCACATCATAAACCGTCACATAACAACAATTATCACAAAATACGGAAATAAACATAACCAACATATGTGACTCAACTATGCAAATGCTATGCGGTACCGACTTGTCGCTTTGCCATCAAGGCCAAGGCTTTATGCCCACTTCGCTTTTGCCAAAATGCCACATCGCTATTGCCAAAAGGCCACGTCGCTATTGCCAAAAGGCCACGTCGCTTATGCAAATGTATGTGACTCCATGATAAATGATACACATACACCAAAATCATCATCGCATCAACATAACTCATCACAATGGCCGAAGTCCACGTCGCTATTGCCATTTAGGCCACGTCGCCATTCACATGCATAAAAGCATTCACACAACATCATCTTCACCAACATTCATACATATGTTTATATATAAAACAAATGAGAATATTCATCACAATCAATTGTTTCATCATACAATCTCTTAGGTAATTCAACCTCATGCTATGTTTATTTACATCGCACACCTACACACTATAGTTAAGTGGTATTCCTCATTAATCAAATAGGCTTCCTACTATATCAATTATTAATCACTTTTCCAAAATAACCACTTATTAAAATAAGCCCTTATAATGGCCTATAAGCATCAACAACACGTAGAAAATTTCATAAGCTTCGCAACGCTTCGAACGGGGACCAAAACTGAGTTACGGTTCAAAAGTTATCACTTTTTGAAGTTTACAAAAGAATTCTGTTTTCAACTCAGTTGGCGTCGCGAACTCTCTTTCGCGCCGCGAATTTAGCAGAAAATAGAGAAAATGCATTTTTGACCGTTAAATACCTTCCGGACCTCCGATTACGATTCCGTAAAAAGTCTCATTCTCAGAATTCAACGAACTACAATATTTTCAATATTACAAAGCCATTCTAACCACAATTTAACTTTTATTTCATCATTCTAAACATCATTCAATTAATTTCCAACACTTTCTAAATTCACAATTTGTGAAATTACTCATACTTTGATTCATCAACACAATAGCATATTTTTCACAACATACATCAACCCCAAACCATCAACAACAACACAACACACAATGTTATTTATCATTCTTCTAAATCTAACCCTAACATTTTGCAAAGAATTGATACATGTTCAATAATCACAAACAATCAACACTACATCGAGAACACAAACAACATTTTCAAAGCAAGGAATCCAACCACAACATCAAGACCCAACAATATCCTTTAAGAACCATTACCCACATAAAACCCATCATTTTCATAATTATAGGAAATGATAACTCACACCCTTACCTTAGAGATGATGATTGAGTTACTCTATAGTGTTCTAGCAAGCTTGGGTTGATCAAGATGATGCTCTTCTTCTCCAATTTCCTCTTCCTCCTCCAAACCCTAATGTTTCTCTCTTTTCTTCTCTTTTCTCCTCCTTCTCTCTACTTCTTTCTATTTCCCTTCTTTCTATTTCTCTTCTTTCTATTTCTATTCTATTTCTATTCTTTGTTTTAATTAAATAAAAACTAACTAATGGCTTAATTGTTACACCTCCCTTATTTACTATATACACCACTAGGCCCAATAGCTATTATACCACAATTCTTATAATTAAACTCTAATAATATATTAACACACAATAAAATATTTGACCGAAATAATTATAAATCAAACATTATAAAAATAATAATAATAACACTTAATAAAAATCGGGGCGTTACACCCAGCACTTCTCTTCAAGTACCTCAGAGACTCCGTACGAGAAACCAGAAATCATATGAAGCCCAGAACGTACATCCCTTTGGGAAGACTCATCTCAGATGTACTGATAGAAAGTGGTCTCGTGGACCATCTGGTAAGGCTCAGGCTCATGGAAGACATGGCAATCGACACTGGAAAGCCTTTGAACTCCAAGAATCTGAAGAGCATGGGGATTCTGGATAAGGTCAACGTTAGACCTACTCTGGACACTTCTTGGGATGCCTTAAAAGATCAGAGGAAAATTCCCCATGGTCTATATCTGTTCTCCAAGGAAGAACCTAAAGAGGCAATCCTCTTCTATCTATAAGGTCTGAAGGATGAAGGAGTAGATATCTCAGACTTCAATTTGAACGATCTGCCAGATAAAGCTCCAAACTTCATGAGGCATAAAAGAGGTCCCTCTGAGAAGACATCGCAGGCGAAGAAAGCAAAGCTAGGAGAATCCTCTAGATCAAGACCTCCAGAACCTCTGCATGAGCCTTCTGGTAAGTCTGTCTCTCCTGCTCCCTCTGCACAAACACGACAACTTGCTTCTTCTATCCCTCAACCAACACCTCTATACACTCCATCTGAAACCCCTCCTTCAACCACCAGAACATCTCAACCACTCCCAAAATTCAACCTTACCACTACCTCCTTACCCCTATCTGAAGCTGAAAGGCTGAATGAAACCACCTACTCAACTTCTTCCCCAGAATCACCCCCATACTTCGTCATCTCATCTGACACAGAATTCTCTGACCCTTCTTCTCCCACTCTAGCCCAACTTCAGACTCAGAACCTGGCGTCACAACAACCACAACAAAACCCACCTGAATCTGAAGTAACCTCACCACCCATAGAACAACCAAACCTAACACCATATGACACTCAACCCTCTGACCTAAACACTTCTGACACACCTCCACCAAACACTTCCGCTGAACCACAAACTCTCAACCTAAGCCCTCCCGCTTCTTCGCCTCTACCATCTGAACTAGAAAACTCCTTGCCAACCCTAGAGGAAGCAATTATGTTGTTTGCAGGAGCATTAGTTGAAAAGGTCAAGTCTCTGACCATCAACTCTGGCATCAGTGATGATCCTTCCTCTGTTAGGACACACTCGAACAGAGTTATTGGCTGGATGACCTCTAAGGCCTTCAAGCTGAAGAACCTCTCTGAGCAAGTCAGAAACGACTTCATCAAAGACGCTGAGGCAAGACTACCGGAGCGCTTAGCCAGAGAGGCTGAGGAACATGCCAGAAAGGAAGCAGAAGAAAGAGCAAGGCAAGAAGAAATTCAAAGGGTCAAGGAAGCTGAAGCCAAAGCTCTAGCTGACACTGCTGCTGCTGAAGCAAAAGCTGCTGCTGAAGCTGAAGCTAAAGCCGCGGCTGAAGCTGAAGCTCTCCGTGCTGATGAACAGAATGCTCTGACTCAGGGGGAGTCCTCTACATTTGTCCCTCTGGTTCTCAAGACCCTTGAGGAGCTTCAGAAAGAGCAGAAGGAAGTCCGAGCCAGATTGGATCAACAGGACACAGTCAACGCCAACATCCAGAATCTGCTGACCCAACTGCTTCAGAGAATGCCTCCTCCTCCCAACCCTTAGGCACCTAGGATTCTTTCTTGCTTGTTGCTATTTGTCTATGCTTGTTTTTTTTTGTCTCTGCTGTTTATGCTCTTATCTGGATATATATTTTTTTTTTCCTTTCCTTTACTTTTACTAAGTCTTTTTGATTCTGACAAAAAGGGGGAGAAATCAAAACAGCTCTGATGAAAACATATCTAATTCCTTCAGTACTCTGCAAACATATTATTCAATAAAAATCTATCTAACCCTCTTTGACTCAGAAAATTGCAGAAAAGTATCTAGAAACATCATTGCATGGAAGCTCTGGTAAGAACTTCTGAACTCCCAAGCTTATCTCAGGGGGAGCTTACTTCCATCCGATCTTATAAATTCTTATCTATGAATGTTTCATCTATTAATTAAGTTTGTTTTGTCATCATCAAAAAGGGGGAGATTGTAAGAACAAAATTAGTTATACAATAGATTCCAGGATTTTGATGATAACTAAGGATGAAACCAAAAATGGCACTCTAACGAAATTTCTCTAAGTGTGCAGGACTCTGAACAAGAATAAAGGAATCTGATCGCTTTATCAGATACAAAATCGGATCAGATACAAAGTACCAGAAGATCAGAAGCATCTGAAGAAGAAGCGCGCTCTAGAAGTTCTGACTCTGAGTAAAACAGCATAGCAGAATACCAGAAGCTCTAAACTGCCTTTGGAATCAACTCTGATGATCTAAATATCAGAAGCTCTGATGTTACTTCAACATAATCTCAGATTGACAGAGATAACATAGATTCTGACGAAGGATCTCCTAATCCAGAAAGAGTAACAGAAACAACAACTTCAAATGGAAATAAAGTATATTTGGAAAGAAGTTATTCAGGGAGACAAATTGGGTATGGCAAGAAACACAGAAGTAATGGCATTAAACTCTCATCAAAGACAAATATTCTGCCATCACTATAACGGTCCTTTCACCACTATATAAAGGACGGCTACTTCATTGAGAGACACACCTGAACGCACAGAAATACTCTCTCTCTCTCTTAGTCTTTCACGAGTTGTTTCTCATACGTGAAATCCTAGAAGCACTTTAGATTACAAATTCCTTTTGTTAAATTGATTGTATTCCTCAAGTGACTCTGCGTAGTCTGTATACTTGGGAGGACTAAGAGATCTTTCTCTTAGACGTTGGTTGTAATAATCTTTCAAGATTAGTGGATTAAGTCCTTTTTGAAGGCAAAATCACCTTGGCCGGGTGGACTGGAGTAGCTTTGTGTTATAAGCGAACCAGTATAAAATCCTGTGTGTTTTTATTCTGCAAAAACGCTTATTTTCCAAAAACAATTCAAACCCCCCTTTCTTGTTTTTCTCACCTTCAAAGATCCCCAGAACTTGAAGGATAGGATGGTCCGCTCCTGGCGCAAAGTTCATAGAAAAGGGAGGAATGAGCTTGGTCTAAAGAATTGTATTGCTTTGGAACCTTACACCGCTTGGGTGAGCTCTTGAGTACCGCATGCCGTATGAGTATCTGAGACCCACCCCTATGGTTATGGTTGGGCCTTCAACCCTCCCTAACCAAGGAGTAGAGGAGTTGAAAGATGAAGACCGGTCGCGTGCATGGGTTCGTGAGCGAGAGGAACTTCTTCAACAGCTCAAAGATAAGGATGCAGTGATAGAATTTCTAGAGCATCAGGTTATTGATGAGCCAGATAATGTAGTTACTTCTCTTCTGCCTCATTCATCTAGGTTCTAGAAGAGGAAGTATGATCAGCTTGCCAAGGAGAAGGCCGATATGGAAGTAGCTTATGAGAGAGAGGCGAAGAGGCTTCGTGCATCTTATCTTCCGATCTCGAGAGCTTTGGACGATTGCTTCTAGGGCTTCATAAGATGTTTATTCTCCTTTTCGCTTGTATTATATTTGGTTACTAAAACTGCATTCTTTATTTGGTGTAAAAATTTTCCAAATATTATTGCTATTAGTGTTCCATATATGTCTTAAAAGTTAAATATTTTCAAAAACATTTACAAATAGATCTCTATAAAGATCCTCTGATTAAAAGCAAACCATATGCACAAACATTGCATGCATCATATGCATAAGCAGGTTTTGTTTCGAGTTCTTAGTTGATGGTCTAACTCTTTGCTCTTCATTTATTTTGAAGACAAGCTGACGCACTGGTATAATACAAGAGCGAATCGTCTGAAGATAATGGAACATCTCGAGCAAGAGAACAGGGACTTGAAGGAAGATATTGTTAGGATGACTGCCGTGATGGAGTCAGTTCTGGCCGCACAGAGCCAAGCTTCACCAACTCCTACAACTCCTCCCGCGAGGACTGTCATATCTGAGCTAGCAACATCAACTGTGCCTGCTACAACAACCCATTTCACTCTGTCAATGCCAGCCGGGTTCCCTTGGGGAATGCCTGCTAATTTCGTACCAGAGGGTTTTGCTCCTACTCTCACTTCTCTGCCGACATCTAGCCCGATCCTGTCAGTGCCACCTCCCATTATGCACACCCTTCCTCGTGTTGAAAACACCATTTATCATTCCGAGCCATCTAAAGGCCCGAATGTTTATGAAAAAATGGATGATATGAAAGATCAATTTCTTGAGCTGCGCAAGGAACTGAAGACGTTGAGGGGAAAGACCTCTTTGGGAAAAATGCTGCTGAGTTGTGCTTGGTGCCCAACGTGAAGATCCCTATTAAATTCAAAGTACCTGACCTTGAGAAGTATAAGGGAAATACATGCCCGCTCAGCCATCTTGTGATGTATGCTCGCAAGATGTCAACACAGACTGATAACGACCAACTACTGATCCACTACTTTCAGGATAGCCTGACAGGTGTTGCGCTCCTGTGGTATATAGGGCGAGAGAGTGCAAGCATCCGAACTTTCAACGATCTAGGTAAGGACTTTGTTAATAAGTATAAACATAATATGGATATTGTAAGACCCTAGTTTTGTCCCTAAGATCCCTCATGGCATCATAACATTGCCTTTGGCATTGCCTCAAGGATCATTAGCATCTTGGTTCCCTTTGCCTTTGGGTGGGACCTCCTGTGAGGTGGTTTGAGATCACCAAGCATGCTTGAATTGTATATCATTTGCTTTTCTCATTTTTGTTTACTAACCAAAAGCACAAAAATATGTCACTAACATCTTTTGTTTTGTAGCTTGAGCAATCACAAGGTCCAAAGCTTCAAGGAGATCATTAGTACAAAGACATGGTCAAGAGGAGATGATAGAAAGCATGGTAATGGTTCCCAAAGCTCTCATCCATCAAATATGCCTCCCTAGTACCTCAATTCATCATTTTGATCAAAGCAAGTCAAAGGGCTTGAGGTCTTGTTCTTCAAGAAAATCCTAATTCATCTGTGCACCACAATCCTTGCTCCTGAAGCAACCTCAGCCCATGATCAAATACAATCAAGGGAAGTCCTTTAACTCTTCATTTCATGCATATTTGAACTTATTTGAGTGTCCTCAATCATCAATTCCTCAAGATATGAGTCATGGACTTGAGAAGTTGATCAGTCAATTCATCTGACTATTTTGAAATGCACTGAGACCTAACTTTTTATGTGTTGGTCAAATGGAGATGGTTACAAAAGAAAACATGTTCTTACGGACGATATGAACAACTTTAATGTTCATCAAAAATTTATTTGAAGCTTGGAAGGCCATTTGTCATTCCAATACATTATAGGTCATTTTGACTGAAACCCTAATTTTGGGTCAACTTCCCAAGGACATAACTCATTCATTGTTTATGATTTTGAGGTGGGATTTAATGGATTGGAAAGCTTAAGACGCCTACTTCAAATGTTATGTTGAGCAAAATTTCAAAGTCTCAAAGGAAATACATGTGATAATGCAAGACATTATAGGTCCTTTTTAACCAAATGCATTGAAAGTCAAAAAAGTCCAACTTCAAGTGCCCATAACTTCTTCATCAAAAATCCAAATGATGTAAAATGTAAGTCAATTTTGATTTCCTTGAAAAGATCTACAACTTATATGTTGGAGATTTTTTCATTTGAGGCTTTCATCATCAAAACAGAAGGGCTTGAAAGTTGGCCAAATTTAGAAACCTTGCATTGACATGTTTTGCACATCACACTTTAAACTCAAATTTCATAAATTTCCACACTTCCAATGAGTTTTTGTCCAACATAACATTTGTTCCTTATACAAAGACCTTTCCAACCATTACCCACATGCCTATGTGTGGATTTTCTAAATAGTATTTTCGAAGAGGTGAATGATTAGGTTCAATTGTGGAATTCATGTTGAAATCTTGTTGCACAAGCCAATTCAGAGCAAATTACACGTCCAAACCTTTGACATTTGAGTTCAGCTTGCAATTGGCATTGTTTTTGGGCCTTGTGCATGATCATGCAAGCCCATGCAAGGGGTATCCAAATTCATGCACACAGATCATTTCATCATTCCCTTGCCTTTCCCTCTATAAATAGAGACCCTATGCCATTCAAATTTCAGACCTGATTCAACCTGAATTGCTGCAGAAATCAAAACTCAGCCTCTCACCAAAGAAGCAATTTCATTTTTCTCAAATTTTTCATATAAAAAATTCAACTTCATCTGGTTGAATTCTTAGATCTAATGCTTCTAAACCTTCATGATTCATCTCATTGAACTTCTGTTTTGGTAAAGCAAGCAAAGAATCGAGCTCAAGTTCCCAGAATTCAAGCTTACTCTTCAACTGGTATTTTTTTCGAATCTCATCATCCATTGACCTATTGTCGCATTACGCGAAAAAACCGGCGGGAAAACAAGAACAACAGAGCCGCCACCGTGCGTTATTTATCCCAAAAGAGGGAAAGGAAACGCTCAGAGTAAACCTGGAAAAAGCATGGTCTCGCGACCAAAGAGAATGGGATCGGGAGTCGGTTATGCGAAGGGAAGGTATTAGCACCCCTACGCATCCGTCGTACTCGACGGGATCCACGCACAAAAGGAAGGAAAATGGTTGCTAAAACACTGCTCATAAACAAACAAACACTGGCTGAAAGAGACACAGGAAAACAAACAAGACTGACTCGGCAGGACATCGCATCCTGGGCCTACTTAGTCTATCAGGCATAGACATCAGAGTCAAAGTAGTTCGACCTGGGGGAAAACACATGCTCGCTAGGATGTCACATCCTATGCATACGTATCTTCTTGGACAAAGAAGAATCAGAGCATCCGTAGCTCGGCTCACGCACACAGACAAAGCAACACAGGAAATCGACTGCCAATCGCTGGGCTTACGTCAAACTCCACACAAAAATGGGGAAACATGGAACCCGAACGCCAATTGCTGGACTTACATCAGCTTCCGAACCAAACACACGCACACTGGAAACCAGATCCCACTTGATGGACTTATACCGGACTCCAAGCACACAACAAGAGGATACGGAATGCCAATCGCTGGGCTTACATCCATCTCCTAACACACACAAAGACAAAACAAAAAGGGCGCACGGAGAGATCTGCTCATCTCCTGCCTACGTACCTCATATGGTATGAGGATCAGGGTGACGTAGTTCCCCTACGAAGGGACACAAGACTAGCCTAACCAGATAACAAAGGGAGACACAACTAGGGAGACTAACTCGAGCCTAGATGTTATCATGCATAATCAGCCCTAAGTCAAGGTTGCTACCTAACTTGCACATGGATCAAGCTAAACCTAAGCACAGGAAATAACAAAGCAAACAATCACAGATAGCACACACTATATACACACCAAGTGGGGCTCAAACAAAAGGTGAGGCTGCAAGAGCAAGCCAACTGGAAGGGTAATGTTAGCTCTTAACCTTGACATTGAGATCCAAGGTGAAGCCAGATGAAAGGTGAGTGAAGATTAGACTTCACAGCTCTTATCCCTGGTCAGGGAGAGCGTCAGACAATGAAGTGTGGGTCCAGAAAGTGGGAACCCTTCTACACTTATGACACTGACTCAACTGATCTTGGGTTAATGTCCACAAGGCATCAACATGTGATGTGAGCCAAGGGACGACTCAACAGAATAGCAGGAGGTGGACTACACACCTCTTGTGTCTGCCAATTGCCTTAACAAAGGTCTTTTCCTGCTTGGGGACAAAAATAAACAAGCACAAACATTGCCTCTTAAGGAGGACTTCAGACAGGTGCCTGGCCAAGTAACAGGCCAGGTCTTCCAGACTACATGGAGAAGAGATCATTATACCTCAGTGCTCAAGCTAGCAAGCAAAGCACAATCAAGTTCACAAAGGAACTATAGCAACTAAGGTACCTGAAATCAATCCAATATAATCAGTACTCAGCTCAAACAATAAGCAAACAGACAATGGTCAACAGTTAACTATACAGTCAAACAACAGTCAATGCACAAAGGTGCAAGCCACATGGCACAAACTCAAGTTTCAAAACCTACAAAATAAACTCAAAGTTAGTCATAAACAAGCTACAATCCAACTCCAATTGAGTGCACATCATCAAGCATAAGCAATTGTGCTCTTAACCTGAAACAAATCTCAAATGTGAGAACACAAGACCACTAGTACAAGACTAGGGTCAAAATGATATCAAAAAGTCAAAACAGAACATGAAACTTATCAAAAGTCAAGATCAATCAATTAAGAATCCAATCCAAGTGGTTTCACATTCATATCATTCATCATTATCATTTCATAAGGAAAAGAGTGCCAAACATGCAATTTAAAACCTCAAAGGACCAAACAGAATGGCTCAACTCAAATAAGTTCACAAACATTCCAATAAATCCCCAAAAAATTCATGATCAAACAGCACTCACAACATGTCCTACACACCAAATTTCAGCTCATTTGGACAAAGGGAAGCAAGTCAATGAAATATAAAAAGTCAACACAAATTCATACAAGCTCATACAAAGCATCAAAACATGCATCCACTTCAAGCAATCATAAATCAGAGACCAAGCATGATAAATGAATGAGACCAAAGCCATGGCAAACCTCAAGATGTCTACAATACACATGCCAAATTTCAAGTCCATCCAATTAAGCATCAGAATTTCCCAAATCAAATAAAAACATGTCTCTCAAAAAGTCAATAATTGGTCAAGCAGGGGAGAAAATCTCAATCAAATAGAAAATGCATTCAAAAATTCCAGAAACATCACATGCATTCTCAACATTCATAAGTGTCCTCATGCAAAAATTCAAACCATTTTGAGTTCAATAAGTATGGTAATTAAAATCAAGAAGTTGCACAAAAATTAATGTGACACACATTGTCACACTCACAAAGATTACATCATATCTCAACATCCAGGAACTCAAAAATCACAAATCACCTATCAAAATGACCAGGAATGAGTCTAGAACATGCATGCAAAATTTCAAGAATTTCTAATGAAGCATCATCATTTTATGAGCAAAAGAGTGAGCATGGTGCACAAAATGACATGTCAAAGCAAACCCTAAGCATTTTCAAAATCTACCCGTGCACAATATTATTAAGAATCACCAGAAAATAAAGCACATCACAAGGAGAGTGGCACAAAAAATTGCATCAAATTTGGATTAAAATTGAGTGAGTTATGGATTTTTGATTATGGAAAGAAAATAAAAAATTAGATGGAAGCAAGGCATGTCACATGTGAATCGAATGAAGAAATAATAGCAAGGCAAATGGATTTTTGTAGCAACGGGGAATCGAACCCCAGGCTGATCCAATTGAAGCGCGTTTCTTACTGAAACGCTGCGTTTCAGTTATTGCATGGCACCTCCTGATTGGACCAAGGGCGCGGGAAACACAAATTTGAAATCAAGGCCAGGCAAACAGAATCAAACACGATCTGGACATGTTCTTGAGCAATATTCATACAGTTCTTCACCAAATTCCCAGCAATGAACAATTTTCACCGAAATAGACAAATAATATACCGTTCAACTCGTCTCATCATGCACAACAACAATACAAACCTAATTTGTTCTAATTCTAACTATACAACATGAATCAATCAAAGTAAGTTTTGGTGTTCAAACTTTAAATCCAGATTTCTTCCTTAATATTCAATGAAAACACACGATTCAACTTGCATTGTGCTCAGCAATAAGAGACCTATCAAAGCCATAACCTAATTCTAGCAATTAAAAGATTCGAGATCCAAGCTCTTGGAGATGCAGATGTTGAATTCGTGCGTTTCAAGGTGCCAATTGATGAAACAGATGCGGATTGATGATGTAGAAGATGAATGAAAAAGGTTCTTCTGCTCAAAACAGCTCCAGCTCGAAGGAAATTCAAACTGCCATGAACATGCTCCAAGTGCAACAGTGGTGATTCTTCAAGGTTTTGGCCACGATCTTGTTCAACAGATGCTCAATATCCTCTGCAAATGATGATCAATACAAAAAGAAGCAAAAAGAATGATGCGATTTGATGAAAAAATGAGAAAAAGCTTGAACAAAATTGAGAGAATTTGGATGAATTTTCTGTTCAGATCTGAAATTGTGAATGTGATTATTGAATGCAGTTACAATTAGTGCTTTATACCACTTCCTAATCCAATTGTTAATCAAGATTAGCAAAATCAAGTGAATTAGTGTAAGTGCACATGTTAAGCAATTTGGCCAAAATGCCCTCTTTCACAAATGACCAATGGAACAGTAAAAAACCAGTTGAAGCAAGTCCAATCTTCTGTTTAGAATGTGTTAGAAGTGGTTTGGCATGAAAATTACATGTATTTTTCAAAATCACTATTTTTCCCACCAAAATGCACATGGATCACTTGAAAAATGCCATTTTGATATGATGATTTTTGATGAAATGTAATGATGCATTATGATAGTACATGTCAAATGTGACTTGCTCAAAAAAGAATCACCCAATTTGGCCAAATGGTTCAAGAGTTATGCCACTTTGAATTTCAACTTTTCTTGAAAATGATTTGATCATAACTTGCCCACCACACATGAGAAATGAGTGTTCTTTGACTTTTTGGAAAGGGGAAAACAAGATCTTCCACTTTCATGTTGGACAAAATTTAATTTGAAGCTCGTATGATGATGTAAATTTGAGGAGAAGAACTTTCCATTTTTGGCAGCTTGAAATTACAGGTCACTTACTATTTTTGGAAACTTTTTATCTGACCTCAAATTCTTCAATCTTGATCTTTGAAATGTCAAATGAGACTTGTATGGACATGAATGAAGCCTTTCAAACCAACTCCCACCTTCAAATCCTTGATTTCTGGCACAGTTGACCACAGTTGACTTTCTAGGGTTCAGATGAAATTCAGCTTGACTGATGACTTCTGATCATCCAATCCTTGGTCAAACCACTTCAAAATGATCCTTAGGTCATGTGAACTTGTTGAATCAACCATAGGGCTTTGTCTCAATGGAAATTGCACTTGCTTGCTTGCTTGACTGATCTCCTGATCATCTTGACCTAATGGCTTGCACTTGGGCAAAGGATAATGCAATGCTATGCAGTGGACTATGTTATGTTAATGATCTAATCATGAAAATGTATGTACAAAATGGGAGGTGCAAATTTGAGGTGCTACAGCTGCCCCTATTCAATCAACTGGGAACTCGAATGGATGAGAGCAACGGCTGTCAGACTTTCAGGGTAAACAGGGATTGAATACCAAGAACCGTAGAAATTTGCACTCTGATGGGATCCAAAAAAGGAAAATGCACCAACGGATGCTTCCAATGGGATCTGATATTTATTACTGGGAATTTGGTTTTTTCTGATTCTTTTTCTTCTCAAAGGTATCACCACCTCCAGACATCTCAAGACGATGAATGGGAACAGAAATCACAACTAGACGCCAACGGACGACTAGGAAACACTCGACGTTTATCGAAACCAACGGAGAGGTAACTCTACTGGGGACGACCAGGAAAAACTCGATGTTTATCGACCCCAACGGAGAAGGAGACCAGACATCAACGGACGACGGATGAACTGGGAAGAATCGACCAGACGTCATCGGACGAAAGGGAGAAGCTCGACGTTTATCGACACCAACGGAGAAGGAGACCAGACATCAACGGACGACGGATGAACTGGGAAGAATCGACCAGACGTCATTGGACGAAAGTGAGAAGCTCGACGTTTATCGACACCAACGGAGAAGGATACCAGACATCAACGGACGACGGATGAATTGGGAAGACTCGACCAGACGTCAACGGACGAAAGGGAGAAACTCGACGTTTATCGACACCAACGGAGAAGGAGACCAGACATCAACGGACGACGGATGAACTAGGAAGACTCGACCAGACGTCAACGGACGAAAGGGAGAAACTCGACGTTTATCGACACCAACGGAGAAGGAGAATCTGAGATGAAAGGGATATAACTAGTTATCAACAGATAACTAGGAAAAACTCGACGTTTATCGACACCAACGGAGAGGAGAAGCCACTTCACTAAGGAAGAGGTGTAACAACCGGAAACTGAATAGGACGCCCACCGACGACCCTACTGGGGATTCTTGCTGGGAAGCAACCAGACATTAACGAATGACTGGGGAATAGGATACACATTCAGACGTCAACTGACGAATGAGAAAAACTCAACGTTTATCGAAACCAACGGAGAGGTAACTCTGCATGGGGAAATATATCACCAACAACCGTCAACAGATGATCGGGAAAAACTCGACGTTTATCGAAACCAACGGAGAGGTAACTCTGGGGGGACCAACAGCCATTAACGAATGATCTGTGGGGAATAAGCAACTATAAGTCATAGGACACATAGGAAAAACTCAACGTTTATCGAAACCAACGGAGAGGTAAATCTGCGGGGGAAGAAATACAACCAAATCATCAACGGATGATTGGGAAAAACTCGACGTTTATCGACACCAACGGAGAGGAGGATACTTCTGGGGATACAACGCAACCAAATCATCAACGGATGATTGGGAAAAACTCGACGTTTATCGACACCAACGGAGAGGAGGAAAGCTTCACTAAGGAAGGAGAACGACGTTACGAACATCGAAAGATGATGCTTACCGACACCAAAGAAGACCAGACACTTACGCATGACTGGGAAAGCACCGAAAGATGGTGTTTACCGACACCAAAGAAAGACCACACGCGGGTGCTGACAGGACGACATCTACATATGTCAGGGCAAGGCTAAACACTTGCTGGGGATCTCACTGGGGAGAAACAAGCTTTCCGTTCTCGGACGGGTGAGGAAATAAACCTCTCTGGGGTACCAATCCTGAAAGCTGTCAGGAGCAACTGTAGCAAACGTGCCGTACAGATGTTGAGCACATGATCCGCCTCTGCCGGGGATACGGTCTGAATGGTTTCGAACACATGACTGCATATGTTTGACTTTTTCTATGGCGTAATGCTCCATATCGAATGGAAATGCTACGCATTTTGAGGATGCAATGATTACTATATGCAAAATGCAAAACTGGCTGGGAAGCCAAAAGGATCAGATACTCCGCCTCTGTGGGGAGACTCTTATTGGGGAATGCTTTGCGGGGAGAGCACCGACTTCTCACTCATGCTGGAGAAAACAACATTGTTGCTGGGGAAAGGATAAACTCCGCCGGGGGTACGTCCTTCATCATATCCAAATCCACTCGGGGACTCTGCTTGAGAAGCAACCAATATGACTCCGCTGGGGAATCAACAAACAACTCGCTGGGGAATGAACAAGGCAACTCTGCCGGGGAATGATAAAGCGACTTCGCTGGGGAAGACTCAACCAATCCTCAGGTAGGGTATACTCAGCTGGGGGTGCAGATACCATTCCACTACGGAAACTCATCCAATCCACAGGTAGGATAGCTGCTGGAGATATATTTCATTGAACCCGCTCCACTCGGGGGACTAGCTGGGGAAAACAACTCTGTTGGGAATAACACACCAACTCTGCTGAGGAAGAGCATAACTCTGGTGTAGAAAGCAAATATACCAGACTCTGTGCTGGGGAGAGACATACACAACCCTGCTGGGGAACAAGCGCTCACCACCATGCTGAGGATAACAGTACTTCAAACCCGACTGCTGGGGAATAACACTCCACTGACAACTCCGCTGTGGATACAACATCCTTCCAACTCAGTGGGGAACCCTCCTGGGGAAATATTCGCTGGGGAATAAACCCACTTCCAAGCCTGCTGGGGATAATCAATCCTTATATCTGCGGGGATAGAAGGCACCATCCACAGACATCTCTGCAGGGGAATATAGCTCTGACAGCTCTCAAACTCACTTGGAGAAGTATCTGCTGAGAAACGTCTTCACAGATGACAACCTGCAAAACAGCACAAAAACATGCCCCAGGGGATATATGGACAAGATATGCTCAAGTGTCCTCAACATTCAAAATGATTTTCAAATGTTTTATCTTTCTGCAAGTTATTGTTAAGCCTTCATGTTTTTATATGCAATGTTTATCAAAAATTCGGACGTTTTTGCAAACAAAGCAGTAAAATAAAAACAGGAGCTTTTTATCTGAATAACGACTTTTATTGATTGAAAATGTGCCTGAAAAGGCAAATACATCGGGAAGCAATTCCTAGAAAGAGGTAATTGCGCACAAAAGGAAAAATCTATCCTAATGGCAATGTGAACACAGCATCCACTATTTCCCAATTCTGTTATAACTCACAGATCATCAGTTTTCCTCCCAACTCCTTGCTTTCTGAGAAGAATGACTGGACCGATCACATCTTTCGAGATGGCAGACGACGAAGCGCGATGAAGTACAGATAACTCAAACTGTAGTCTTCGCTCTAATCCCTCTTTTGGCTGGATCGCCCTTTCGGGTTTTCAATCCACCGGGATACCCATTTTTGCCTAAGCCGCCCTTGCGGGTTTTCGACTTACCGGGTGTACAAATTCTTTTCATTTTATCCCTAATTTTTGCCCGAACCTTTTTCTTTCTGTTTTTTGGTTCGCCGGGATGCCCTTTTTTGCCTGGACTCTTTTGTTCTTTTGGTCCAGCGGGTCCATTCATGCGAAGTATTTTTTGACTACATCTGAGTTAACAGGGGACGGGAAATCTTCACCGTCCATAGTTGTAAGCATCAAGGCTCCACCGGAGAAGACCTTCTTTACAACATATGGACCTTCGTAATTAGGAGTCCACTTGCCCCTGTTATTTGTACCGGGAGGAAGGATCCTCTTCAAAACTAGATCACCGATCTGATAGCTCCGAGGACGCACTTTCTGATCAAAGGCTCGCTTCATCCTTCTCTGATATAACTGCCCATGGCATACAGCTGCTAGCCGTCTCTCTTCGATAAGGCTCAACTCATTAAACCTTGTTCGAATCCACTCGGCTTCGTCCAGCTTCACATCTAGCAAAACTCTCAGAGAAGGGATTTCCACCTCAACTAGTAGGACTGCTTCCATACCATACACAAGGGAGTACGGGGTTTCCCCGGTCGACGTACGTACTGAGGTACGGTACCCATGCAAAGCGAAAGGCAGCATCTCATGCCAATCCTTGTACGTCACAACCATCTTTTGCATAATCTTCTTAATATTCTTGTTTGCCGCCTCTACAACACCATTCATCTTTGGTCTGTAAGGAGAAGAATTGTGATGTTCAATCTTGAAATCTCTACAAAGCTCTTTCATCATCTTGTTATTGAGATTCGAACCATTGTCATTGATGATTCTCTCAGGAACTCCATAACGACAAATGATTTCTTTCTTGATGAACCGGGCAACCACTTGTTTGGTAACATTAGCATAGGAAGCTGCTTCCACCCACTTGGTGAAGTAGTCAATCGCAACCAAGATGAAGCGATGTCCATTCGAAGCAGTAGGCTCAATCTTCCCAATCATGTCAATGCCCCACATGGCAAACGGCCAAGGCGAGTTCATGACATTCAACGGGCTTGGTGGTACATGCACCTTATCAGCATAAATTTGACACTTATGGCACTTCCGAGCGTACTTGAAACAATCAGATTCCATAGTCATCCAATAATAACCGGCTCTCAACAATTTCTTAGACATTGCATGACCATCAGCATGGGTACCAAACGAACCCTCATGCACTTCCTGCATCAACATGTCTGCTTCGTGTCTATCCACGCATCTGAGCAAGACCATGTCGAAATTCCTCTTATACAGCACATCGTCCTGATTCAAGTAAAAGCTTCCAGCTAGCCTTCTCAGGGTTTTCTTGTCATTCTTTGACGCACCTTCAGGATACTCCTGAGTCTTGAGGAAGTTCTTGATGTCATAGTACCACGGCTTTTCATCAATCACAACAGACTCGGCTGCAAACACATACGCAGGCCTCTCGAGTCGATTCACCGCAACATGTGGCACATGATTCCACCAATGAACTTTGATCATAGAAGACAAAGTAGCCAAGGCATCAGCCATCTGATTCTCATCCCGGGGGACATGGTACAACTTCACCTTCTTGAAGAACGTCAGTATTCTTCTGGTGTAATCTCTATAAGGGATCAGATGCGGCTGGTTCGTATTCTAATCTCCATTGACCTGATTGATCACTAGAGCGGAATCTCCAAATATGTCAAGCGTTTTGATTCTCAAATCAATGGCTTCTTCTATCCCCATGATACAAGCCTCATACTCAGCTTCATTGTTGGTGACATCAAACGTCAATCTGGAAGAAAAGGGTATATGAGCACCTTTCGGATTGATCAGCACTGCACCAACACCATTACCATTCACATTCACAGCCCCATCAAACATCAATGTCCACTTGTCATCAGGATCCGGTCCTTCCTCGACAAGAGGCTCTTCGCAATCTTTCATCTTAAGATACATGATGTCTTCATCAGGGAATTCAAACATCATAGGCTGATAGTCATCAATCGGTTGTTCGGCGAGATAGTCTGACAAAACACTACCTTTGATAGCCTTCTACGACGTGTACTGAATATCATATTCTGTTAAAATCATCTGCCAACGGGCAACACGTCCAGTGAGAGCCGGCTTCTCAAAGATGTACTTCACTAGATCCATCTTAGAAATCAACAAGGTAGTATGGTTCAACATATACTGCCTCAGTCGGCGAGCAGCCCAGGCCAAAGCACAGCAAGTTTTCTCAAGCTGTGAATATTTGATTTCACAATCGGTAAACTTTTTGCTAAGGTAGTATATGGCATGCTCTTTTTGACCAAACTCGCCATGCTGTCCCAATACACACCTCATCGAGTTCTCGGTTACTGACAGGTACATTATCAATGGTCTCCCTGGAACTAGAGGGATCAGGATTGGAGGTTTCTGCAAATACTCTTTTATCTTGTCAAAAGCTTTCTGACAGTCATCATTCCATCTGATTGCTTGATTCTTTCTAAGTAACTTGAATATAGGTTCACACGTGGCAGTTAGGTGAGATACAAACCTTGCAATGTAGTTCAATCTCCCTAAAAATCCACGAACCTGCTTCTCTATTTTCGGTTCAGGCATTTCTTGAATAGCTTTGACTTTTGCTGGATCAACCTCAATCCCTTTCTCACTGACAATGAAGCCTAACAGCTTCCCGGATCTCAAGCCAAACGTACATTTGTTTGGATTCAGCCTCACTTTGAATTTGACCAATCTGTCAAACAACTTCTGCAAATTAACCAGGTGTTCCTCTTCTGTCTGCGACTTCGCAATCATATCATCCACGTACACTTCAATCTCTTTGTGCATCATGTCATGAAAGAGAGTCGTCATTGCCCTCTGATAGGTAGCACCGACATTCTTCAGCCCAAATGGCATCACCTTATAGCAGAACGTGCCCCAAGGTGTAATGAATGTCATTTTTTCCATGTCCTCTGGCGCCATCTTAATCTGATTATAGCCCGAGAAACCATCCATGAAAGAGAATACCGAGGATTGAGCCGTATTATCCACCAATACATCAATGTGAGGTAATGGGAAATCATCTTTCGGACTCGCCCTATTCAGATCCCGGTAATCGACACACATTCTGACTTTGCCATCCTTCTTCGGCACGGGAACGATGTTGGCTACCCATGGTGGATAAGTTGTCACGGACAAGAAACCAGCATCGAACTGCTTCTGAACCTCTACCTTGATCTTCACTGCCATATCAGGACTCGTTCTGCGAAGCTTCTGCTTGACCGAAGGACAATCATCTCTGAGAGGTAGTCTATGAACCACAATATCAGTATTCAGCCCAGGCATATCTTGATAAGACCAGGCGAATATCTCTACATACTCTCTCAGCATCTCAATTAGCCTGCTCTTGACATCTGGCTTCAAAGCAGCCCCGATCTTGATATCCCTTCTGGCGTCCTTAGTACCAAGATTCACAATCTCCAACTCCTCCTGATGAGGTTGGATGACCCTTTCCTCTTGCTTCAGCAATCTAGCCAATTCTTTCGGGAGCTCACAGTCTTCCTCACTCTCCTCTTCAGCTTGGTAGATGGGATTGTCGAAATCGTACTGAGCCATAACAGATTTGTTCATAGCGGATGCCGTGATATCACTTCTGCATGTTTAATGCTTTGTTTCAGAAAAAGATTTCAATAAAGTCACGAAAACAAAAACATTGCCATTTTTATTTTTTGTAAGTGAAAACAAAAAATAGAAAGATAGGGATCACAAAATTGTTTGCAAAACGTCCTTTATTAATGATAAAAATTGTAAAACATGATGTGGCCCTACAATGAACCCCTACGCCTTGGGCAGAACGTAGGGTTTTGTGCAGAATTAAAAAACAAAAGAAAATTACTCTGTTTGAAGAGTAACTTGGACTACATCCTCTGCTGTCCAATTGTTGATCTGCTCCCCTGGTGCACTCGGGCGAACCCAGCAGTCGAGATCAATATCACTGTCATTATCTTCAACATCAGCTGCAAAGACGTCACCGTGATTCATCAGCCCAGCGCTGGTAAAGGTACTTGGACCTGCTGACACACCCTGCTCTGCTTGGAACGGTTGATAGCCAATGCCAAATTTATCTTCTTTAACCGGCAAGTCCACCATCTTGTCCCAGCCTTCAGCTCTACCGGAATCAACAACCTCTTTGGCCTGCTTATAGGAAGCGATCGAAGCACCTGGCTTCCTCTGATCAACACACGCCACCCCCTCAAGGGCAACCGTCTCAAATGCCTGGCATAAAGTTTCGTGGATCTCGCCATCCACCTCGACATATTTGAATAAGGATAGATGACTCACCAAGATATCTTCTTCGCCACACACGGTCACGATCTGCCCGTTCCAGACATACTTGAGCTTCTGGTGGAGAGTCGACGATACTGCCCCTGCTGCATGGATCCATGGACGCCCTAACAAGCAACTGTAGGCGGGTTGAATGTCCATGACATAGAAGATGATGTCGAAAGTCTCAGGACCTATCTTCACAGGCAAGGTGACTTCACCAAAGACAGAACGCTTGGATCCGTCAAATGCCCTCACAATCAGGTCACTAGGAGTAAGCACAACCCCTTCAACAGATATCTTCTTCAAAATTTGCTTGGGCAAGACATTCAGAGAAGACCCGGTGTCGACCAGCACGTGCGACAGAACAGCCCCCTTGCACTCCATCGTGATGTGCAAGGCCTTATTATGGTTTCGCCCCTCTGGTGTCAAATCGAGATCAGTGAACCCCAAACCGTGTCTGGTGCTCACATTGGCAATTACCCCTTCAAGCTGGTTGACGGAGATCTCCTGAGGTACATACGCCATATTCAACATCTTCAGCAAGGCGTTGCGATGTGCCTCAGAACACAACAGCAAAGAAAGAATAGAGATTTTGGACGGAGTTTGGTGGAGTTGATCCACAATCTTGTAATCACTCTTCTTAATGATTCTCATGAATTCCTCCACGTCCTTTTCAAACGAGCCACCAGGCACATTCGTTTGAGCGGGCTCCTCATCAACCACGGCCTGTTTGCCCTTTGCTCTAGCAGATGCCTCATCATTGGCATCTCTCAATGGTTGAGGCGCAAACAGCCGTCCACTTCTAGTAAACCCTCCCGGTCCACCAACATTGTCCACGACGGGAATCACAACCGCGGGAGTTCTATTAACTGGTGCATCAATAGTTACTGGTGCTTGATTGGTCGGCCTGACCTGATTCTCAGCCCTTCTGTTGCTTCTGTAGGCGTTGTCATACTTCCAAGGCACGGCCCTGCTATCCACAGCCCTTCTGACTGGAGCGACAATCGTTGTCGGATTGCTAGTAGAAACTGGTGCAGAGATGGTAACTGGATTACCACTTGTTGGAGGCGCACTACCAACAGCCCTCGGCCCACGTCCTTTAGACGGTTTGAAAAATATCGTGACAGTAGACACTGCCCCACGATCTCTATTATCAGCCCGGCCGAACTGGACACAACCCTCCTCAATCAGTTTCTGAATACCGGCCCGCAATTGTATACAACCATTGTCTGATTCTGCACAGCCCATACAAGCTTCATCACAACCCGGGTGCACACCACCATCTAGCAAACGACCCTTCACTACCAGCAGAGAAGTCTGAATCTCATCAACACTGACAATAAAATCCTCAGCTTCGGCCTCTTCAATACAGTTCACCCTATGCCCTCCATGTTGAGGCATAGGATTGTTCACAACGTTAGGCACCGGAGCAAAATTGATCGTCTTGGCGTCGATCAGATCTTGGACTTTGTGCTGAAAAGCCCGACACTTCTCAATATGATGTCCTGGTGCCCCAGAATGAAAATCACACCGGACATTGGCATCGTACCCAGGAGGCAAAACTGTTGGCGGAGCCATAGTTCTCAACTCAACGAATCCCAATCTGAGCAACTCAGGCAGTAGCTCAGCGTAGGTCATTGGCAGGGGATCAAAACGCCTTTCGGGCATCCGTTGCCTTGGCTGATACGGACGTTGTTGTTGTTGTTGTTGTTGTTGTTGTCTCGGTTGTTGCGGAGGTTGACGTTGTTGAGGTGCAGGGATGGTCACTACGGCGACCTGACGATACTGATTCTGATTTCTGTTCTGACCCCGACGGTGTTGAACAGCATTAGTCTCACCCTCTCTGCGATGAGGTGCCCAGAAAAAGGTTTCTTGGAAGACGGGGAACTAGCATCATTGATCTTACCAGCCTTGATCAAACTCTCAGTCCTCTCCCCACAGATGACTACATCAGAAAAACTTCCAAATGGGCAACTCCCCATTCGGTCCATGAAAACCCCCTGAAGGGTGCCAATAAACATGTCAGTCAACTCCCTTTCCAGCATAGGGGGTTGAACTCTCGCAGCTAGTTCACGCCACCTCTGGGCGTACTCCTTGAAGCTTTCACTGGATTTCTGGCAAAGACTCTGCAGCTGAGTCCGGCTGGGCGCCATATCCATGTTATGCTTGTATTTCCTCAAAAAGGCCTCTCCCAGGTCCCTCCAGCATCGGATCGAATCTCTCTTGAGCTCCATGTACCAGTCCAAAGATGCCCCAGATAGACTATCTTGGAAAAAGTACATCCACATCTTTTCGTCATCAGTATACGCAGAGATTTTCCGATAGTAGGCCTGCACGTGGGTGCGAGGGCAAGAAGTACCATTATACTTGTCGAAGGATGGTGCTTTGAATTTGTATGGGATTCTCAAACCTTCAACCAACCCCATATTGGTCACGTCGAACCCAAGAGAATTCTGGCACTCCATCGCTCTGATTTTCTCAGCCAGGGCATCAACTTTACGATCCCTATCCTCAACCCTACCAACATCCCCATCATCTTCACTCAACAATGTGAACATGTCCTCTTGTCGGTTGACAATAGGAGCTGGATGACGAACCGGAGCCCGGGTGGCCCTAACATTGACAGTCTCTACAGCAAGAGGCTGTCCATTGATCCTTATACCCCTGAGTTCATCTCCCACAGCATAGTCATGAACGGGAGTAGCAGCAACATTGACGTTCTCAGGCACGGGGATACCAGCAGGTGAACCACGGTTAGACGCCTGAATAACCGTCTCTTGTCTCTGAACCAAAGCTCGGAGCTCCTCCTGACCCTGGGCAACCCCTTGCATCATTGTCATGAACTGGGTCATCTTCGCCCTCATCTCAGCCAACTCGTTCTGAACCTGATCCATACTTCGTTGTTGATTGAGTCTGGTAGAATACCGGTGCGGTCTTCGATCAGCTATCCTGCCTGACACAGGAACCGGAGTGAGAAGTCGGGAACGAGAACACCTGTTATGTAAGATGATGTGTGTATGATGTGCATGATGTGTATGCAGGTTAACTTTTTTCATGCATTATTATATTTATTTATTTTTGAAAATAAACATGCTATGATGCAAATGAGGGAGCCAAGACTGGTCGGCTGAGTATCACGCGGCACAGGATCGAAGCTTCGGCTTGAACTCTGGCGTCACAACTTCATCTGAAACCCAAAGTCATCTGAACCCAAGTCAACTGAACCATATCCACATCTGAGCATCCTCAAATTCAGCCTAGGGATCCGAAATAAACGGAACCCTCCGATCAATGCCAGGATCAAACCTCCGGCGTCCAGAAATAGATCCATAAATCCGACTTATAAATAGAACTCTGATCAACCAATAGTCACCAACAAAGTCACCATCAGAACATGCATCTGTAAGAATCAACCCTCCCTTCACAGGTAAATTCTAATCAGGTCATCCTAAGGCGGACAATGATCTCGAAAATCGGGCAAAGATACTCAACGGGTTTGCCCTTTCGGGTGTACCGTTGTAGCTCTCTTAAGATCGTCTCAATCAAAGATCCGGGAAAGAACGGTCACCAAAGTCAACAGCTCAGATGAGATCATCCAACCTGAGTGGAATAACTCCAAACGGAAGGACTCCCTCAAATGAACCTCGACCGGCTGTGGTGACACGTCGCAACAACATGCTGATTCAGCAAGTGAGGAAACGCGAGACCACACTAATCCTAGGTGTGTACTCGGGCCTGGGTTTTAGCCCCACTCAGAACACCCACCCCAAACAGAGGAACCACCTGCACAGAAGACAGCTCAATGACAGTATGATGCATGCAAACAGATATGCACATATATACAACATAATAATCATGCATGCAATAAATAACAGCAAATAGAAACCAAAACCCTAACCTAGGGAGCGCTAGGAGAGACTCGCTTAGGGAAGATGGACCAGCAAGAGGTCAACTTCTAAGTATCCCCAGCAGAGTCGCCAGCTGTCGCATTACGCGAAAAACCGGCGGGAAAACAAGAACAACAGAGCCGCCACCGTGCGTTATTTATCCCAAAAGAGGGAAAGGAAACGCTCAGAGTAAACCTGGAAAAAGCATGGTCTCGCGACCAAAGAGAATGGGATCGGGAGTCGGTTATGCGAAGGGAAGGTATTAGCACCCCTACGCATCCGTCGTACTCGACGTGATCCACGCACAAAAGGAAGGAAAATGGTTGCTAAAACACTGCTCATAAACAAACAAACACTGGCTGAAGGAGACACAGGAAAACAAACAAGACTAACTCGGCAGGACATCGCATCATGGGCCTACTTAGTCTATCAGGCATAGACATCAGAGTCAAAGTAGTTTGACCTGGGGGAAAACACATGCTCGCTAGGATGTCGCATCCTATGCATACGTATCTTCTTGGACAAAGAAGAATCAGAGCATCCGTAGCTCGGCTCACGCACACAGACAAAGCAACACAGGAAATCGACTGCCAATCGCTGGGCTTACGTCAAACTCCACACAAAAATGGGCAAACATGGAACCCGAACGCCAATCGCTGGACTTACATCAGCTTCCGAACCAAACACACGCACACTGGAAACTAGATGCCACTTGATGGACTTATACCGGACTCCAAGTACACAACAAGAGGATACGGAATGCCAATCGCTGGGCTTACATACATCTCCTAACACACACAAAGACAAAACAAAAAGGGCGCCCGGAGAGATCTGCTCATCTCCTGCCTACGTACCTCATATGGTATGAGGATCAGGGCGACGTAGTTCCCCTACGAAGGGACACAAGACTAGCCTAACCAGATAACAGAGGGAGACACAACTAGGGAGACTAACTCGAGCCTAGATGTTATCATGCATAATCATCCCTAAGTCAAGGTTGCTACCTAACTTGCACATGGAGCAAGCTAAACCTAAGCACAAGCAATAGCAAAGCAAACAGTCACAAATAGCACACACTATATACACATCAAGTGGGGCTCAAACAAAAGGTGAGGCTGCAAGAGCAAGCCAACTGGAAGGGTAATGTTAGCTCTTAACCTTGACATTGAGAGCCAAGGTGAAGCCAGATGAAAGGTGAGTGAAGATTAGACTTCACAGCTCTTATCCCTGGTCAGGGAGAGCGTCAGACAATGAAGTGTGGGTCTAGAAAGTGGGAACCCTTCTACACTTATGACACTGACTCAACTGATCTTGGGTTAATGTCCACAAGGCATCAACATGTGATGTGAGCCAAGGGACGACTCAACAGAATAGCAGGAGGTGGACTACACACCTCTTGTGTCTGCCAATTGCCTTAACAAAGGTCTTTTCCTGCTTGGGGACAAAAATAAACAAGCACAAACATTGCCTCTTAAGGAGGACTTCAGACAGGTGCCTGGCCAAGTAATAGGCCAGGTCTTCCAGACTACATGGAGAAGAGATCATTATACCTCAGTGCTCAAGCTAGCAAGCAAAGCACAATCAAGTTCACAAAGGAACTATAGCAACTAAGGTACCTGAAATCAATCCAATATAATCAGTACTCAGCTCAAACAATAAGCAAACAGACAATGGTCAACAGTTAACTATACAGTCAAACAACAGTCAATGCACAAAGGTGCAAGCCACATGGCACAAACTCAAGTTTCAAAACCTACAAAATAAACTCAAAGTTAGTCATAAACAAGCTACAAGCCAACTCCAATTGAGTGCACATCATCAAGCATAAGCAATTGTGCTCTTAACCTGAAACAAATCTCAAATGTGAGAACACAAGACCACTAGTACAAGACTAGGGTCAAAATGATATCAAAAAGTCAAAACAGAACATGAAACTTATCAAAAGTCAAGATCAATCAATTAAGAATCCAATCCAAGTGGTTTCACATTCATATCATTCATCATTATCATTTCATAAGGAAAAGAGTGCCAAACATGCAATTTAAAACCTCAAAGGACCAAACAGAATGGCTCAACTCAAATAAGTTCACAAACATTCCAATAAATCCCCAAAACATTCATGATCAAACAGCATTCACAACATGACCTACACACCAAATTTCAGCTTATTTGGACAAAGGGAAGCAAGTCAATGAAATCCAAAAAGTCAACACAAATTCATACAAGCTCATACAAAGCATCAAAACATGCATCCACTTCAAGCAATCATAAAACAGAGACCAAGCATGATAAATGAATGAGACCAAAGCCATGGCAAACCTCAAGATGTCTACAATACACATGCCAAATTTCAAGTCCATCCAATTAAGCATCAGAATTTCCCAAATCAAATAAAACATGTCTCACAAAAAGTCAACAATTGGTCAAGCAGGGGAGAAAATCTCAATCAAACATCAAATGCATTCAAAAATTCCAGAAAAATTCACATGAATTCTCAACATTCATAAGTGTCCTCATGCAATAATTCAAACCATTTTGAGTTCAATAAGTATGGTAATTAAAATCAAGAAGTTGCACAAAAATTAATGTGACACACATTGTCACACTCACAAAGATTACATCATATCTCAACATCCAGGAACTCAAAAATCACAAATCACCTATCAAAATGACCGGGAATGAGTCTAGAACATGCATGCAAAATTTCAAGAATTTCTAATGAAGCATCATCATTTTATGAGCAAAAGAGTGAGCATGGTGCACAAAATGACATGTCAAAGCAAACCCTAAGCATTTTCAAAATCTACCCGTGCACAATATTATTAAGAATCACCAGAAAATAAAGCACATCACAAGGAGAATGGCACAAAAAATTGCATCAAATTTGGATTAAAATTGAGTGAGTTATGGATTTTTGATTATGGAAAGAAAATAAAAAATGAGATGGAAGCAAGGCATGTCACATGTGAATCGAATGAAGAAATAATAGCAAGGCAAATAGATTTTTGTAGCAACGGGGAATCGAACCCCAGGCTGATCCAATTGAAGTGCGTTTCTTACTGAAACGCTGCGTTTCAGTTATTGCATGGCACCTCCTGATTGGACCAAGGGCGCGGGAAACACAAATTTGAAATCAAGGCCAGGCAAACAGAATCAAACACGATCTGGACATGTTCTTGAGCAATATTCATACAGTTCTTCACCAAAGTCCCAACACATGAACAATTTTCACCAAAATAGACAAATAATATACCGTTCAACTCGTCTCATCATGCACAACAACAATACAAACCTAATTTGTTCTAATTCTAACTATACAACATGAATCAATCAAAGTAAGTTTTGGTGTTCAAACTTTAAATCCAGATTTCTTCCTTAATATTCAATGAAAACACACGATTCAACTTGCATTGTGCTCAGCAATAAGAGATCTATCAAAGCCATAACCTAATTCTAGAAATTAAAAGATTCGAGATTCAACCTCTTGGAGATGCAGATGTTGAATTCGTGCGTTTCAAGGTGCCAATTGATGAAACAGATGCGGATTGATGATGTAGAAGATGAATGGAAAAGGTTCTTCAGCTCAAAACAGCTCCAGCTCGAAGGAAATTCAAACTGCCATGAACATGCTCCAAGTGCAACAGTGGTGATTCTTCAAGGTTTTGGCCACGATCTTGTTCAACAGATGCTCAATATCCTCTGCAAATGATGATCAATACAAAAAGAAGCAAAAAGAATGATGCGATTTGATGAAAAAATGAGAAAAAGCTTGAACAAAATGGAGAGAATTTGGATGAATTTTCTGTTCAGATCTGAAATTGTGAATGTGATTATTGAATGCAGTTACAATTAGTGCTTTATACCACTTCCTAATCCAATTGTTAATCAAGATTAGCAAAATCAAGTGAATTAGTGTAAGTGCACATGTTAAGCAATTTGGCCAAAATGCCCTCTTTCACAAATGACCAATGGAACAGTAAAAAACCAGTTGAAGCAAGTCCAATCTTCTGTTTAGAATGTGTTAGAAGTGGTTTGGCATGAAAATTACATGTATTTTTCAAAATCACTATTTTTCCCACCAAAATGCACATGGATCACTTGAAAAATACCATTTTGATATGATGATTTTTGATGAAATGTAATGATGCATTATGATAGTACATGTCAAATGTGACTTGCTCAAAAAAGAATCACCCAATTTGGCCAAATGGTTCAAGAGTTATGCCACTTTGAATTTCAACTTTTCTTGAAAATGATTTGATCATAACTTGCCCACCACATATGAGAAATGAGTGTTCTTGGACTTTTTGGAAAGGGGAGAACAAGATCTTCCACTTTCATGTTGGACAAAATTTTATTTGAAGCTCGTATGATGATGTAAATTTGAGGAGAAGAACTTTCCATTTTTGGCAGCTTGAAATTACAGGTCACTTACTATTTTTGGAAACTTTTTATCTGACCTCAAATTCTTCAATCTTGATCTTTGAAATGTCAAATGAGACTTGTATGGACATGAATGAAGCCTTTCAAACCAACTCCCACCTTCAAATCCTTGATTTCTGGCACAGTTGACCACAGTTGACTTTCTAGGGTTCAGATGAAATTCAGCTTGACTGATGACTTCTGATCATCCAATCCTTGGTCAAACCACTTCAAAATGATCCTTAGGTCATGTGAACTTGTTGAATCAACCATAGGGCTTTGTCTCAATGGAAATTGCACTTGCTTGCTTGCTTGACTGATCTCCTGATCATCTTGACCTAATGGCTTGCACTTGGGCAAAGGACAATGCAATGCTATGCAGTGGACTATGTTATGTTAATGACCTAATCATGAAAATGTATGTACAAATGGGAGGTGCAAATTTGAGGTGCTACACTTATTTGCTTGGATCTAGTGTTTTTTGAAGTCCTCATTTGAGAGGCTATCTAGTGGTAGCTTCAATTTCGTTTTTCCTTGATCTGCATTTTCCATATGTGAATCTTCCACCTCAAATTTCTCAAACTATAGGAATCTTGAGTGTGATTCAAGGTTATAGGGGTGATGTACATCACCCCAGCTTCATTTTGGTATATATATCGTGTATTTTCATTGAGGTTTGGATCTCTGCAAATTTGGCCGGAAAATCCAAGCTCACCGGAGAAGACGGTGGCTCCGGTGGCTTCATCATTGCCAGATCAATTCCTGGCAACACGATCTTGTTTCCAGATCTAATCTGGACCGTCCCATGTTATGACTTGATTTAATGCTGCGTGTGGTTCAGTTGACTAAGGCGCATGGTGGGAGCGCATCTCTAGAGCGTGTGATCTGCCAGCTCAATTAATGAGCTCAGATCTAATGCTCCTCCTTTTTTTGCATTTTCTATTTTCTTATTTTATTTTCTTTAATTCCTTTTATTTCAAAAAATCATAACTCTCTAATTTTTAATCCAAAAATTGTGGGACCAATTGCATTAGTCTCCAAATAATTTCTAGTTTCTATTTCTGATTTTTTTTATTTTTTATTTTGTCATTTGATATTTTTTGTGAATTTTCTCTTTTCTGGTTATTTTTAATTCATTTTAAATAATTTTTGATATTCAAAAAATACAAAAATATTTTCCTAACCTATTTGAATGATGATGGATCTATGAAAAATATTCTCATCAATTTTCAAATTGATTTGAGATTTATTTGAGATTTTAGTTCAATTAGGTTATTTTTATTCATTTTTAATTGATTAAAAATAGTTTCTGACTTTTAAAAATGCTGAAATTTTTTGTCAAACTTTGTTTGACCTTGTTGAACTTAGGATAAATTACTTGGACCTTTCAAGGTTGATTTGAAGTAATTTTGAAGTTTGGCCTTTCCATTATTTTAATTCAACTTTAATTTTAAATATTAAAACATGCCAAAAATAGTTTATTCATTTCTTGACTCCCAATCTTCATCTCACTTCTATTTTTGATTGTTTGACCTTGACTTTCAATGTTATTGGTCAACATATGAGGATTGGTACATTGTATCTCATTTAATGCACTTTAATTTTGCCATTTCCATTTCTCTTATCCATCTCCTTCTTCTTCTCCTTCTTATTTTCTTTTTGATCAGTGAGTTGAAGGTTGATAAGTTAGCATTGGTTAGGGAGATTTAATCTTCCTTGATTCAAATCTAATTCATCTTGATCAATTGATCAAGTGAATGGTTTTGCATTAAGGATAGGTTGTCTTCTAAATTATGCAAAAGGCTTAAACCAATACAAGATCAATTCTCATTTTCTTTTTGGCATGGCAAGTTGTTGGAACTTGGTTCTCTAATCAAGACTTCTAACTTGTGTTGTTGCCTATATTATTATTGATCGGCCTCAGATAGTTGTGACTTCTACATAAGTCCAATTACGATTGCTTAACATAACGCTAAATTTGTCTTATGGCACACTAACTACTAACACTAACTATTGACAATTAACATTTACTTTATGCAATTTACTTTTATGCAATTTACTATTCTTGCACATATTATCCATTTGCTTTTCTCTTTGCTCACTTGAGCACATGTTTATGTTAATGCCATTTGCCTTTTGCTCACTTGAGCACGTAATTGTGTATATATTATTGTGCTTGTGTTTTTGTTTTGATTGTTGAGGACCAAATGCAAAGAAATCGACTTAGTTTCTAGGACTTCCCCTATGCAAAGAAATGGAGAATTGGACTTAGATTCTAGGACCTTCCTTATGCAATTTGGAGTAAATGGACCTTAATGATGAAGATGGATTAGAAGGACCAAATCTCTAAACTCACTCTTGTCCATTCTTGTTTTACTTCATGGAACTTTTGATGTGTGTGCTTTTGTGCTAGGAGTTTCCATTTGAGCTTAATTGGAGGACCATTGCCATGTTCATCCAAGTGGAAGATACAAGATACATTGAGGATCTTTTAAGAGACTTGTTTGATTGCTTATGCTTTGTGGTTGCTTATTCCAAAGGATGGGAGCTACTTGGATCATCAATATGATCTCAAGAGAGGGACTCCATTGTGGTTTTGATTCTTCATCCCTTCTCTTTTTGTTTTACTTAGGACTTAGCCCTTCTTCTTCTTCTCTCCACTCTAACCCAAGCCAAAACCTCTTGTGCAAACATTTAGCTATTGTTTTCTAACATTAGAAACCTAAGCCTTATGCTTTTGATTTTCAAACTTTCTTTTCATAACATTTATTTTGAATTGAATCTTTAAGTCAACTTTGACCATTTTTGTATATACTTCTAATTGGTAAATATAACCCATTCAAAATGTGTTTTTTTGTGGTTCCAATGGCCACCTTCTTAATCAAACTTTTCATAACCTTTATCTATTAGGTTTTAAGTTATCCTTGTGGTAGATGTAATACTCACCTATATCCTTAGTGATAGACAATGAGTCTTCCATGCTTATTATAGGGTTAACCCCTCACTAGCATGTTGAAGTTATCCTCACATGGTGGATTTGCGGTTTGGTTGAGTTTTCTCCCTTTGATAACAAAAGACCTTAAGGCTTTTGGACCAATCAATTCACCAACTTATTTTGAGATTTTTACCCCGAACTACGAGGTTTTGATCCTAATCTTTTTATAAGATGGTACGTAGGCAATGGGTTTATCCATCCAAACACAAAATGTAAATAACTTGTATATTCTCTTCTCATCTCTTCAATCATGTTTGCACAAATAAATTTTCACAAAACAACAACCTTTACAACAAGTATGAAAAGGGCTCCCTAGGAGTACCTAGGATGTTTTGGGTACCTAACACCTTCCCATTGCATAACCAACCCCCTTACCCAAATCTCTATTCCTTTTACTAGTTTTTGTTAAAACTATTAGGTTTTTGTTTGCTTTCTAACCATTCCTTTGAATAAATAGAAGTGCGGTGGCGACTCGACTTGTATGATTTACCTTGGATTTAGTCAATATCTCTAATGGTAACGAATACCCCGCTACAGAAACGTGGTGACTCTGCTGGGGAGACCATTTGCCTAGTGGGTTTTGCCAACTTTTCATGCTTGTTGTATTGTATTGTCTTGTGACATATTTTTGTGCAATTTGGGATTACTGTATTGTATGTAATGATTGATTTGCTTGATATTAATTCCTTGTATGCTTGGTGATCTTTGTGAGATGAGTTCTATACCCGGACTCGAGTGCACTTAAGATAGGAGAATGGCGTAGTCTTGTTGACTTGTGTGGAGTTATTCCTTAGCAAGTTGACTTGCAAGTCCATTCACTTGGTGGAGGTCATGTTGGGATCAATAATGTCACACAAGTAAGTTGTGGTTAGACATTACTCTTTCCAATATAGACCTTAGAAGCCAAGGACCTTAGTTTACCAAGCCCATCTTGGCCTATTCTTAGGATGTAGTGCGAAAGTCGTTCAAATGTAGGATTTGATACGATTGTTACGCGATACTACACTCATAGGAGTCTCTCTTGAGAATATTTTTGGAATACGAGTAGTCGTTTCTCCGATAATATCCAAAAGATGGGATGATGACTATGGGAACCTCTTGTAGAACATGTTTGGCAGGTTTAAACCCTAGTACACTCCCCTTGGGTGGTTCTTAACCTAAACTCCATGCTCGTGACTTACAACAAACCCTCGATTCATGGTTGATCCGTTCATGTATCCTTAATATCAATGGAACTTGGGTGTTGATAAGGTGTAAGCCATAATCCACCAAAATGGATGATTGATATTAAGGATAACATGATCCATCCCATGACCTTTGTTTGGTGTGTTTTGCTTGATCCTTGAGTGTGATTGTTGCATTCATGCATCCATGCACTCATTTGCATCCATATCATCAATAATGAAGAAAATTTTCAAGGAACTTAAGGGGTTTATTTGCAAAAAATTTAGACATGGAAAGACAAAGAAGGAATACAAAGAAGTACAGCTTCAGACAGCCAGACTTGAAAGAATTAAGGAATCTGACATCCTATGTATTAGATCCTTTGGGTTTCAAAGCTCGTTTTGGGAAGCTTCTTCCTCTTCTGACTACTTAGGTGAATGAAGGATTGATGAGTGTATTGGTGCAGTTTTATGATCCCTTGTACCGTTGCTTCACGTTTCCGGATTTCCAGCTTTTGCCTACGCTTGAGGAGTATGCTTACCTTGTGGGTATACCTATTCTAGACCAGTTGCCATTCAGTGGCTTGGAGAGTATTCCTACTTCTCAAGAGATAGCTGACCTGTTACACATAGATGAATCTCTGATTGGTGCTCATATGACTACCAAAGGTGGAATTCAAGGTCTCCCTTCTGAGTTCCTCATTGCTCAAGCTACTGTATATGAGAAGGCCATGAGTAAGGATACCTTTGAAGCCATATTTGTACTTCTCATCTATGGATTGGTATTGTTCCCCAACATCGACAAGTTTGTGGATGTGAACGCTATTAGGATCTTCTCTACTCTTAATCTCGTTCCGACTCTGTTGGGTGATACCTATTTCTCTTTGAATATGAGGAATGCAAAGGGTGGTGGCGCCATTATGTGTTGTTTGCCTCTGTTGTATAGGTGGTTTATTTCTCACTTACCGCAAACGGTCGCCTTCAAGAAGAACAAGGGATGTCTACGGTGGCCTACGAGACTTATGTCTCTCACTAATGATGATATCTCTTGGTATAACCGTGTGTATGATGGTGTGCAGATTATCGACTTTTGGGGTGAATTCTCCAATGTACCTCTTCTTGGTACATGTGGTGGGATTAACTATAACCCTGTTTTGGCGCGTCGTCAGCTTGGGTTCCCCCTAAAGGATAAACCTAGTAATATTCTGTTAGAGGGTATGTTCTTTCAGGAGGGTAAAGATCCCCAAAATTTGAATGGCAGAATGGTCCGCGCTTGGTGCAAGATTCATAGGAAAGGAAGGAAAGAGTTGGGTCCTAAGAATTGTGTTGCTATGGAGCCGTATACTGCTTGTGTTAGGAAGAGAGCGTCTGAGTATCTCATGCCTTACGAGTATCCGAGACCTACACCTTTGATTATGGCTGGGCCTTCAACCCTCCATAATCAAGGAGTAGAGGAGTTGAGAGACGAAGACCGACCACTTGCTTGGATCCGTGAAAGGGAAGAGTTGCTTCAGCAGATCAAAGAGAAGGATGCTTTGATAGAGTTCCTCGAACATCAGGTTATTGATGATCCTGATGATGCATGGACTTCTCTACTTCCTCAGTCTTCCAAGTTTTGGAAAAGGAAGTACGATCGACTCGCCAAGGAGAAGGCGGATATGGAGGCAGCCTACGAGAGAGAGGTGAAGAGGCTTCGTGCATCCTATCTCCCCGTGTCCCGAGCTTTAGATGATTGTTTCTAGGGATCCCTAGGATGATTATTTTCCTTTTCTCCTGTATATGGTTGACAATGTTGTACTTCTTTTCCCTGATATTATTTGATGAGAGATTTCCATATGTGATAAATATTTAATATTTGCAAATAAGACTCTAGAGTTCCTTTGAAATAAAAAAACAAATCATATGCACGAACATTGCATGCATCATGTTTATAAGCACGTTTTGTTCCCGGCTTCTTGTCCTGTGGTCTAACTCTATGTTCTTCATTTATTTTGAAGACAAGCTGACTCACCGGTATTACACCAGAGCCAACATTTCGAGACTGATGGATCACCTAGAACAAGAGAACCGTGAGCTGAAAGAGGAAGTGGCCAGACTGAGTGCCTTGATGGAATCATTCTTGGCTGCTCATAGCCAGTCCACTCTGACACCTTCAACTCCTCCCCAGAGGACAGTCATCTCTCAGATTGTCTCCTCAACTGTGCCTGCAGCCAGTGCATATTTTGCTCCAGCGGCCATGCCAGCCGGATTCCCGTGGGGGATTCCTCCTAATCTTATGCCTGAGGGTCCTGCTCCAACCTTTGCTTCTATGCCGGCATCTAGCCCGGTCCTTGTTGTTCCTCCTCCTGTCGTGCATACTATACCCAGAGTAGACGACACCATCTATCATTCTGAGCCATCTGAAGGCCCAAATTTCTATGAGAAGATGGACGCAATGAATGATCAATTTCTTGAGCTTCGCAAGGAATTGAAAACTCTTAGAGGAAAGGATCTTTTTGGCAAGTCTGCTGCCGAACTACGCTTGGTTCCCAATGTGAAGGTCCCTGTGAAATTCAAGGTCCCTGACTTTGAAAAATACAAGGGAAATACTTGTCCTCTCAGCCACCTGGTCATGTATGCCAGGTGTAGCACCTCAAATTTGCACCTCCCATTTTGTATATACATTTTCATTTTAGGTCATTAACATTGCATTGTTCATTGCATAGTCCATGAAGTCATCAGGCAAGACTAGTCAGGAGATTCAACTGTGCAAGGCAACAAGTGCAGTTTCTATGGAATCAAAGCTCTAAGATTGGCACAATAAGTTCATGTTACCTAAGGATCATTTTGAAGTGGTTTGGCCAAGAGTTGAAGGCTCAGAGCTCATCAGTTCATGAGCAATTCATCTGAAACCCTAGAAAGTCAACAGAAGTCAACTGTCAATTCAACTGTGGATTTGGAGGTGGGAGATGGTTAGAGATGCCTCATTCATGTGTAAACAAGTCTCATTTGACATTTCAAACATCAACATTGAAGGATTTAAGGTCAGATCAAAACTTGCCCAAAATAGCAGGTGACCTGTAATTTGAATTTGCCAAAAATGGAAAGGTCTTCAACTCAAGATTACATTATCAAGAAAGCTTCAAATGAAATTTTTTTCAACATGAAAGTTGAAGATCTTTCTCTCCCATTTCCAAGAAGTCCAAGATCATGGATTTCTCATGTGTGGTTAAGGAGATGTGATGAAAACTTGGCCAAGGATGCATTGAACTTCAAATGGGCATAACTTCTCAACCAAAACTCCAATTCAAGTGGTTCTTTTTGCTAAATTCTCCTTTTGACCTCTAGTTTCCAAAACATACATTGCATTACACCAATTGTCATCACATGATCATTTGCATTTCACTTGATTTTTGGAGGGAAAAATTAAAGTTTAAAATTGGTGCATTATTTGAACATTCTATCATTGCCAATAGCTCCAAAACAGACTTTTGAGTGAAATTAAGTGAAAATTCATGCACTATTCACATGCATTTTTCATGCATAAGGTGAAAATCACATTTTGGTACATACACCTCTTTTTGCTAATTCCAATTACCATTTGGCTAAACATGATTAGAAGGGTGATTAGCACAACATATATAACAGAAACCCTAATTGTTTTTCACTAAGAACAATCACAATTTTCAGATCTAGAAATTTTCTCAAACTTTTTCTCTCAATTTTTCTGGAAATTTCTTCAAACACAAACCATTTCCATTGCTTGATCCTGGTTCCTGAAGTATCATTGAGTGGATTTGCACGTGGAATCAAGAGATTTGGTGCAGTTTTGAAGCATGCTCGAAGCTTGGAAGCATTAATGGTGGATTCAAATTCTGGGGAAATCAAGAGCAATTGAACCTCAATTCTTCCTCCAATCATCCATACAAGTGTTATAGAAGAAGTTTGGAGCATTGCAAGGCTTGAATCAACACGAATTCCAATACTGCTCTTCAAGAGGTTCCAAATCGATCCTCTTATTTTTCAAATTCATTATGCTATTGTTGTAGATCTTGTGATGCTGGTTAATCTGAGCTTTAAATCATGAAATTCCATGCCAAATTGAGTGAGATAGGTTAGTTTGAAGTTTGATGCATGATTCTTTATGTCTTCGATCCATGCTTGTTTCTTTGTTTTATGTTAAATTGATTATGGATCTTGAATGTGCATTGCATGAGGAATTGATTAGTATGCTTATTTTTAATTTCTGGAACTTTTGAGATTTTCTGGAAAAAATTGGATGAAGATCTTCATGATCTTCATGATCTTCATCGTGTTCTTCATGTGTTCATGCTGATTTCCAGTTTCCTGCGGATTTTGTTGTGATGTTCTTGATTTCCTGCGGATTCTTTGTGCCATGCATGTGTTAGTTTAGGTTAGTTCATGCATTGGACCACGTATGCATCTGCATGGCGTTCTGATTGGCTCTGAGGCGCTTGACTTGGCCACATGTGCATTGACCGGCCAGGTCAATTAATGAAACGGCTGTGTTTCATTCAGCCAAGGCACGCTTATTTGAATTGCATCTCGGTTCGATTCCCAGCGGAGGGAATAATTCAAATGCCTTGCCATATTTTCCAATTTCCCTCCATGTTTCCATATGCTTGCTTCATACATTTCTTTTTTATTTTTCTTCATCTTTAAAAATTCATATATAATTGAAAAATGCTCCAAAAATTATGAGGTTTTTTGCATTGTGTCACATTTTCTGTCTAGTATTTTTTGATCATTTTTCCATAAATTGTGCTTGGCTGGATTCTATTTTGTGCTAGGGTTTGTAAACATGTATGCATTTTGTACCTTGCCTTGCCATATCATTTGTGAGATGCTGAGCTTTTGTCCAATGAATCTGAAATTTTACATGTTGAAACTAGACACTTTGCTTAAAATTATGGTGTTGATTTGGTATTTTTATCATGTGTCATTGCTGTTTTATGATCATGTTAAGGTAGGTGTGACAATTTGTGTCACACCTTTGCTTGTTCACCTTATGTGATGTGTTTGCCTTGCCAAATGATATCCAATTGTCCTGATTTTTTGTATGATGCATGCTATAGATGTTGTGATTGCTCATGATTTTTGTTGGAATTTTTGGGATCATTTCTGATTTAATTGATATTTTTCATTCTGGATGGTCACATTTGAGCTTTTGAATTTCTTTGAACTTCATTTGATTGTGAAATGCTTGTTCCTTATCCAATGCTTGTGAAATTTTGCACACTATTTCTAGACATGTTGAGGGTTGTTTTGGCTTTGGTTTGAGGTTTTTACCAATTACCATTTCTATTTTATGCCTATGCTAACTTGGTGTGACAATTGGTGTCACACATGTGCTTGTTGTGCTTGTCTTGACTTATGCTATGTTGCGTTTCTCTTGACCTTACCCTGGCCTAGATGACACCCGTGAGTGGGGAGGGAATGATCATTATTACAGGTACAGTTGGTGACTCGTCGGTGACTTGTTGGTGACTTGTGATCCTGTTGGTGACTTGGTTCAGAATTGTTGGGTCTCAGACGACTTTGGGTTTCAGATGAATTTGTGGTTCCGAGTTCAAGCCGAAGCTTTGATCCTGTGCTCCGAGATACACAGCCAGCCAGTCTTGTCTGCATCATTTGCATCATAGCATGTTTATTTTCAAAAAAAAATAATGCAATAAAAAAAATGAAAAGAAAAAATTGAAGAAAAAGAAAGAAGAAAGAAAAAAGCTAATCTCTGCATGCATATCATTTCTCAGGTTCATTCAGGAGTCTATTCACTGTGAGAGATGGCAACCGTCCTAGAGTCGAAGCGGAAGACTTGCTCCTACAGCTTTCACCATGAGCCTTTGACATCCCTGATAGAGTTGAGCAACTTTGTGACCAGTGGTAATCAAAAGGTGTTCGTGGACCAGTATGGGGATTTGTTGACACTGTTGAAGATAGTGGTAGATCCAGTGCCGTTGCAGACTCTTCTACAGTTCTACGACCAAGAGCTCCGTTGCTTCACCTTTCAGGATTATCAGTTAGCGCCCACTCTTGAGGAGTACTCCATTCTGCTGAATGTCCCGATCAGATACCAGGTCCCTTTCTTGGATGTGCCTAAGGAGGTTGATTTCAGAGTTGTTGCTGGAGTTCTCCATTTGAGTCTCAAAGAAGTGAGTGATAATTGGAAGTCCAGTGGGGATGTTGTAGGGTTGCCTCTGAAGTTCTTGTTGAGGATTGCTAGAGAAGAAGCAGAGAAGGGAAATTGGGAGGCTTTTCATGCTCAGTTGGCCATCATGATCTATGGAATTGTCTTGTTCCCGAGTATGCCCAACTTTGTGGATTATGCTGCTGTCATTATCTTCCTCGGAGGAAACCCGGTTCCTACTTTGTTAGCTGACACTTACTATGCTATTCACAGTAGGCATGGTAAGGGTGGAGCTATCAGATGCTGTCTCCCGCTGTTACTCAGATGGTTCTTGTCTCTTCTGCCAGCCAGTGGACCTTTTGTGGATGCTCAGAGCATTCATAACTGGACTCAGAGGGTTATGTCTCTTACCTCTTATGATATCAGATGGCAATCTTACCGGATGGATGTGCGTAATGTCATTATGAGTTGTGGAGAGTTTCGTAATGTGCCACTTGTAGGGACTAAGGGTTGCATCAATTACAACCCGGTTCTTTCTCTTCGCCAGTTGGGGTTTGTGATGAATGGAAGACCGCTTGACGCTGAGATAGCTGAGAGTGTGTATTTTGAGAAGCGGAGTGACCCTGTTAGATTGGGGCGAGTAGGAAGAGCTTGGAAGACCATTGGTGTCAAAGATGGAGCTGTCCTAGGGAAGAAGTTTGCCATTGTTATGCCTGATTACACTGAGTGGGTCAAGAAGAGAGTGGAAACTTTGTTGTTGCCCTATGATAGGATGAAGTCATTGCAAGTGCAACCACCTTTGATCCTTGCTGAAAGTGTACCTGCTGAGCAATACAAACAAGCACTGATGGAGAATCGCCGGTTGAAGGAGAAGGAGCAAGACACCTAGATGGAGCTCTACAAAGACAAAGCAGATAAGTTGAACTTGGCTCATCAACTCAAAGGCATGTTGGGTGAAGATGTTGCTAGATTGAAGGGTAAGAAGAGATCCTATGAGGAGATGGAGGCATTATTGAATGCAGAACACCGGGAGTGCTTGAGGTTGCAGAGAGTTGAGGCCAGTTATCAGAAGAAGATAAGAGACCTGGAGAAGCAACTCAGAGACAAAGACATCCAATTGAAGAAGGAAGTTGACTTGAGACATGCATCAGAGAACCGACTTGGAGGAGAAGTTGTAGAGCTCAGAAGACAATTGAAGGAGAAGCTCACTCCTTTGCCAGAATGTTCAGAGTGCGGCCTGTTGATAGACCAGTGTCAGTACCTGAAGACTCTCATTCCGGGAGAACAGTTGTCTTAGCTTGTATCTCTGTTGTTTATGTTGAGAATCACCTCCAGGCTTGTTGGATGGGATTCGTTGTTGTACTCCGATCTTGTTGTATGATCTTTGTTGCTCTTATCTATAGATGAGGTTGTTGGTGTTTAACCTTGGTGCTTATAATTTGTGTATGTTGTTCCTTTGCTTCTGTGTTGTTCTTACTGCAGGTTGCCCTCTTTTAAAGATGAATTGGGCTCTTGAATGCCTAAGAAATGAACATATCATGTGCATCATACGCATCATTAGCATCATACACATATCATTTTGCATTACAGGTGTTCTTGCTCGAGACTTCTCACTCTGGTTCCTGTGTCAGGCAGGATAGCTGATCAACGACCGCACCGTTACTCAACCAGACTAAATCATCAGAGGAATATGGACCAGGTTCAAGCAGAATTGGCTGAGATGAGGGCTAACATGGCCCAGTTTATGACAATGATGCAAGGGGTTGTTCAGGGGCAAGAGGAGCTGCGTGCCTTAGCCCAAAGACAGGAAGCTGTGATTCCGCCGTCCAACCGTGCTTCACCAGTGGGGGTACCCGTTCATGAGAATGTTGTTGTTGCTGCTCCCGTCAATGACTACGCTGTGGGTGATGAGTTAAGGGGTATCAGAATCAACGGCCAACCTCTTGCTGCAGAGACTGTTAATGCCAGAGCTACCCGGGCTCCGATTCGCCATCCTGCTCCGTTGGTTGATAGGCAGGAAGACATGTTCACTCTGCTCAGTGAAGACGATGATGTAGGGAGAGTTGAAGAGAGGGACCGTAAAGTTGATGCCCTTGTTGAGAAAATCAGAGCTATGGAATGTCAGAACTCCCTTTGTTTTGATGTGACCAACATGGGTCTGGTGGAAGGTTTGAGAATCCCCTACAAATTCAAAGCACCCTCATTCGATAAATACAACGGTACTTCTTGTCCTCGCACCCACGTGCAGGCGTATTACAGGAAGATCTCTGCTTACACAGATGATGAGAAAATGTGGATGTACTTCTTCCAGGACAACTTGTCTGGAGCTTCCTTGGATTGGTACATGGAACTGAAGAGAGATTCCATCTGATGCTGGAAAGATTTAGGGGAGGCCTTCTTAAGGCAATACAAACATAATATGGACATGGCGCCGAGCCGGACTCAGTTGCAGAGTCTTTGTCAGAAATCTAGAGAGAGCTTTAAGGAGTACGCCCAGAGGTGGCGTGAGTTGGCTGCACGAGTACAACCCCCTATGCTGGAGAGGGAGTTGACTGACATGTTCATTGGGACATTACAGGGAGTATTCATGGACCGGATGGGAAGTTGCCCATTCGGTAGTTTCTCGGATGTTGTGATATGTGGGGAAAGGACAGAAAGCCTGATCAAAGCTGGAAAGATTCAGGATGTGGGTTCCTCGTCTTCCAAGAAACCATTTGCTGGGGCACCTCGCAGGAGAGAGGGTGAAACCAATGCTGTGCAACACGGTAGGAGAAATGTGAACAGAAATCAGTATCGCCAGGTTGCTGCTGTAACTATTCCGGCACCTCAGCCTCGTCAACAGCAACAACAGAGGGTTCAACAACCGCCACAACAACAACAACAACAACAACAACAGCAACGTCCGTATCAGCCTAGACAGAGGATGCCTGATCGACGTTTTGACCCGTTACTGATGACCTATGTTGAGTTGCTGCCTGAGTTGCTCAGATTGTGATTCATGGAGTTGCGTACTATGGCTCCGTTGACAAAAATACCACCTGGGTATGATGCCAACGTGCGTTGTGATTTCCACTCTGGTGCACCGGGGCACCACATTGAGAACTGCCGGGCTTTTCATCATAAGGTCCAGGACCTAATTAACGCTAAAACTATCAATTTTGCTCCTGTGCCGAATGTTGTGAACAACCCTATGCCTCCGCATGGTGCACACAGAGTGAACAATTTGGAAGATGGAGAAGCTGAGGACTTGGTGGTCAGTGTTGAGGATGTCCAGACATCACTGTTTGTTGTGAAGGATCGTTTGTTGAAAGGGGGAGTATTCCCGGGCTGTTGTGAGGGCTGTGTAGACTGTGCAGAGTCAGAGAATGGTTGCATCCAGTTGAGGGTCGGTATTCAGAATCTGATTGATGAGGGTTGTCTACAGTTTGCGCAGGCTGTTAGAGAACGTGGGGTGGTGTCAACCATCACCATTTATTTTAAACCGTCCGAGGGACGTGGCTAGAGGGTTGTTAGTGCGCCTACAACTGGTGGTACTCCTGTTACCATTTCTGCTCCTGTAACTGTCAGTGCTCCGGGAAGAAGGGCTGATGATAGTAGGGCTGTGCCGTGGAAATATGACAACGCTTACCGCAGCAACAGAAGGGCTGAGAGTCAGGTTAGGCCGGTGAATCAGTTTCCTGTGACTATTGGTGTGCCTAGTAGGACTCCTGCAGTTGCGAGTCCAGTTGTGGATAATGTAGGGGGACCAGGAGGTTTCACCAGAAGCGGTCGTCTGTTTGCTCCCCAACCGTTGAGAGACAACAATGCTGAGGCTCTCGCTAAGGCTAAGGGTAAACAGGCCGTGGTTGATGAAGAATCGGCTCAGAAAGAGGCGCCTGAGGGCTCGTTTGAGAAGGACGTGGAGGAGTTCATGAAGATAATCAAGAAGAGTGACTACAAGATTGTAGATCAGTTGAATCAGACTCCGTCCAAGATTTCTATCCTCTCGTTGCTCCTGTGCTCTGAGGCACACCGTAATGCCTTGTTGAAGATGCTGAATCTGGCTTACGTGCCTCAAGAGATCTCTGTCAACCAATTGGAGGGTGTCATTGCTAATGTGAGTACCAGGCATGGCGTGGGGTTCACAGATTTAGATCTGACGCCTGAAGGACGTAACCATAACAAGGCCCTGCATATCACCATGGAGTGCAAGGGTGCAGTGTTGTCTCATGTATTGGTAGACACTGGCTCGTCGTTGAATGTGCTGCCTAAGAAGATTCTGGGTAAGATTGATGTTGAAGGGGTTATCCTCACTCCGAGTGATCTGATTGTGCGTGCATTTGATGGATCCAAACGGTCTGTTTTTGGTGAAGTCACCTTGCCGATGAAGATTGGCCCGGAGGTATTCGATGTTATCTTTTATGTGATGGATATCCAGCCAGCATATAGTTTCTTATTGGGACGTCCTTGGATTCACGCAGCAGGGGCAGTTTCGTCAACTCTCCACCAGAAGTTGAAGTATGTCTGGAACGGTCAGATTGTGACTGTATGTGGTGAAGAAGATATTCTGGTGAGTCACCTATCCTCTTTCAAGTATGTAGAGGTGGATGGTGAGATCCATGAAACTTTATGCCAGGCGTTCGAGACTGTTACTCTTGAGAGGGTGGCTTTTGCTGAACAGAAGAAGCCAAGTGCCTCAATTGCATCGTACAAGCAGGCAATGGAGGTTGTCAACTCTGGTAATTCAGAAGGCTGGGACAAGATGGTGGATTTGCCTATCAAAGAAGACAAGTTCGGTATTGGCTATCTACCTCTGCAGGCGGAGCAGGGTGTGCAGACAGGTCCGAGTACCTTTACCAGCGTTGGGCTGATGAATCACGATGATGTCTTTGCAACCAGTAGTGAAGATGGTGACAGTGATTGTGATCTGGACAACTGGGTTTGCCCATGTGCACCAGGGGAGTCGATCAACAATTGGACGGCAGAAGATGTGGTCCAAGTTACTCTTCAAACAGAGTAATTTTCTTTTGTTTTTCATTTTGCACAAAACCCTACGTTCTGCCCAAGGCGTAGTGGTTCATTGTAGGGCCTCAGCATGTTTTTCAATGATATCATCAATAAAGGACGTTTTGCAAACAATTTTGTGATCCCTGTCTTTCTATTTTTGTTTTCATTTTTCAAAAAAATAAAAATGGCAATGTTTTTGTTTTTTGTGACTTTCTGAACTCTTTTTCTAAAATAAAGCATTAAACAGGCAGAAGTGACCTATCGGACTCCACTATGAACAGTTCTGTTATGGCTCAGTATGATTTCAATAATCCTATCTACCAAGCTGAAGAGGAGAGTGAGGAAGACTGTGAACTCCCTAAAGAATTGGTCAGATTGTTGAAGCAGGAGGAGAGGGTCATCCAACCTCATCTGGAGGAGTTGGAGATTGTCAATCTTGGTACTGAGGACGCCAGAAAGGATATCAAGATCGGGGCTACTTTGAAAGAAGATGTCAAGAGAAGATTGATTGAGATGCTGAGAGAATATATGGAGATATTCGCCTGGTCGTATCAAGATATGCCTGGGTTAGATACCGATATTATGGTGCATAGGCTACCTCTTAGGGAAGAGTGTCCTTCAGTCAAGCAGAAGCTTCGCAGAACGAGTCCTGATATGGCTGTTAAGATCAAGGAAAAGGTTCAGAAGCAGTTTGATGCGGGTTTCTTGTTAGTTACGACTTATCCCCCGTGGGTGGCCAACATTGTTCCCGTGCCAAAGAAGGATGGCAAAGTTAGAATGTGTGTCGATTACCGGGATTTGAATAGAGCGAGTCCGAAAGATGATTTCCCATTACCTCACATTGATGTATTGGTTGATAATACGGCTCAATCCTCGGTTTTCTCTTTCATGGACGGTTTTTCTGGCTATAATCAGATCAAGATGGCGCCAGAGGACATGGAAAAGACGACATTCATTACACCTTGGGGCACGTTCTGCTATAAGGTGATGCCATTTGGGCTGAAGAATGCCAGTGTTACCTATCAGAGGGCTATGACGACTCTCTTTCATGACATGATGCACAAAGAGATTGAAGTGTACGTGGATGATATGATTGCGAAGTCGCAGACAGAAGAGGGGCACCTGGTAAATTTGCAGAAGTTGTTTGACAGACTGAGAAAGTTCAAACTGAGGCTGAATCCGAACAAGTGTACGTTTGGTGTGAGATCTGGGAAGCTGTTAGGCTTCATTGTCAGTGAGAAAGGGATTGAGGTTGATCCAGCAAAAGTCAAAGCTATTCGAGAGATGCCTGAACCGAAAACAGAAAAGGAGGTTCGTGGGTTTTTAGGGAGATTGAACTACATTGCAAGGTTTGTATCTCACCTAACTACCACGTGTGAACCAATTTTCAAATTGCTAAGAAAGAATCAAGCAATCAGGTGGAATGATGACTGTCAGAAAGCTTTTGACAAGATAAAAGAGTATTTACAGAAACCTCCAATCCTTATACTGTAAGACCCCAATTTTGGGCCCTAAGATCCCTCATGGCCCATATCATATCATATCATAACCTCAAGGATCATTGCATGCCTTTGTCCCCTTCTAGTGGGTAGATTGCCTTGTGGGTTTGTTTCTTGATCACCAAGCATACTTTGCATTTGTATATCTTTGCTTTCATATGTTTATCATTCAAAAAGTACAAAAATATTGTCAGTCTAACCTTGTTGCTTGCAGTTGAAGCAATCATCAGCAATTAGGTCAAAATCAGTCAGTGGTCAGTCAAAGCAATGGATGATGGCCATTCTTGTGGAATTTGGGCATCATGATCAATAATCAAAGGTTCATACATCTTGGGACATCATCTGGAGTCAAGTTCTCAAGGAATTAGGGTTTGGAATTCATCAGGAATGCTCCAATCATTCAAAACCCTAGAAAAAGTCAACAGACAGTCAAACTTGGTCAACTGTTGTTTTAATCAGTAATTTGATGGATAGAATTGATCTGAAGGAGTTCATTCATGCTTGTATAAGCCTCATCTATCATGTTCAACCTCATCATGGAAGAAAATCAAGCCAATCAGAAAATTTTCCAGAAATAGAAAGTGGACCTGTAATTTCAACTGCCAAAAATGGAAACTTCTTGATCTTAAACTTACTTCATGATACAAGCTTCAAATGAATTTCTGCCCAACATGAAAGTTGAAGATCTTGTTCTCCCATTTTCAAAAAGTCCAAGAACATCAAAATCCCATGTGTGGTTGTCAAGATATGATCAAATCATTTTCACCAAATTTTGAACTTCAACAAGCCATAACTCTCAAACCATAAGGCCAAATTTGGTGGGGTTTTTTCCTACACACCACATTTTTCATCCTCTTTCCAAAAATATAAATTTCATGACCTAAAACCTCACCATTCAAAATGGCATTTTTGGACCTTTTTCATTTAAAATCAAGTTTGACTCAAGTTTGACTTTTTGAGTTTTAGACTTTTTCTCATTTTTGCCAATTGGGAAATGTTCCATATGTCATTTGTGACTTGCTCCAATCCCAAATTCATGTCCATACCATCATTCCACCACCTTTTTGGATCAAAATTCAAATTTGGCAAAATGTGCAAAAAGGAAGTACACAAACAAAACACATACAGCATTTTTCTGTACCACCAAAAACAGCAAATATACTGTCCTTTTTGCAGCCTGTAGCAGCCCAATTTCTCAGCAAATACACCTCCATTTCACACTTATGCAAGTTTAGCAACTTTTGGCAAATTACTTCATTAAGCTTAAGCAAGTTTAGCTTGTCATTAGTAGAGGTTAAACAGCACATATAAGGGCATTTTTCTGCCAATTGACAACCCTAGAAGCTGCAGCCACCAACCAGAATTCTCTCTCACTCTCATCTTGCATTTTTGCAAAAGCACAAATCCTGCACAACCATTCAAAGAAACTCAAATACCTTTGGTTCCTCCCTGTTCCAGACAACATTTAGAGGCTTTTTGAACCATCAAATACTAACTGGGATTCTCATTCGAGTACTGCTTCTTCAAGAGCACTGTTAATGGCAGATCTCGAGCTGGACCAAGCTATGCATTCTTGAGTTAAATTTCTGCAAGCACTCAACCTTTGGAAGCTGTGTGACTATCTGTTCCAAGCTATATCCATCAATCCATCACTATTTCCAGTTTGTCTTCAAAAGCAAGTTAGTTTTCGATCCTCTTCTTTCTCCAAACTATTATGTGTTTATGAAAGGTCCTTCCATACTTGTTCTAATGCAGCTTGAACCATGTTGAATGATCTATTGGATTGAGAGAAATCTGATTTTATTTCTTTGTGAGCAAATGATTTTTTGATCGATTTGCCATGCTGGTTTTATTTCGATGGAATGTGATGATATATTTGTGATACTGGATGATTGTTGAGGAGTTTGGCATACCTAATTTCGATTTCTGAGCATAATGAATTTTCGAGTTGCATGAGGACTGTGACTGTATGCTGTTCATGCCAAACTTAACCCTGCCCAGCTTTTCTCATGAATGATTAAGTGTTTTGTTGTTGGTTGAGTTTAGGTGATGGTAGTAGTTGCTGAACCTTGTTTGTTTACCATGCTAAATGATTTTGTGTTGATGGATAACATGTTGGACACCATGCTGCTAGCTTGCTATTGTTCTTGATGATTACATGATTTGATGAGCATACCCTGCTGCTGTTATATTGGTTCTGTTATGTACTGTTGTGTGGTTCAATTGAATCATGTTTTGTTTGATGCTTGGTTGAAATCATGTTTGTGGATTACATGAAGTGCCTTGCTATGTGAACTGCACCAGATTTTTCCATGATCATGCTTGTGTATTGCTGAATGATGTGCTGTTGTTGGTTTGCTTGCTATGAGAACATGATACCAAGGCCTTGATGTTGTGATTGCTTGCCCAAATTTTGTATGATGATGTTGTTGAACCCTGCTTGCTATAACATGTTTGTCCATGTGCTATTGTTGGATTTTTTTTATTGTAACCGCTCGATGATAAGTGCACTGTTGTATTGAACCAAATATCATGTTCAGAAAATCCAATGTGAATTATGTTATGTGCTGTTGCATGCTGTTGTTCATGTTTTGTGTTATAATGATGATGACACAATGTTAACTTTGCTTGCTAAGTCCATGCTGTTGTATGCTGTCATGTACTGTTGTTTTGTTTGATGTGATGCTGTTGAGCACATGCTGCAATGCCTACCCTGCTGCCTCTTACATCCTAAGGCCTGTCCTTGAACTTGCAATGAAGTTACCATGTTGATTGCATTTGAGAACCATGCTGATAAACCCTGTTGCTTTCTCATTGAAATCCATCTTATGTCAGTTGTTTGCTGTTGATTGAAGCTGCTAGATGATGATATGTCACGGCCATGATTTTTGTTAAAATGCTGTTGTTTGGTTTGGTGCTTGAATGCTGAAACCATGCTGTTACTGCCCTGCTGCAAATCTGAAACATGTTGTATGCTGTTGTTTGGTTGCATTGTGAGCATTACCAATTGTCATGTCAGTTGTGTATTGTTGGAGTTTCAATTGCCATGACCTCAATGTTAATGATTGATGAACATGCTATGCTAAACCCTACCAATGATATTGCTTGCTGTTATGATTGAACTGCCCAGGGATTCCACTTGCTGTGTTTGGTCTTGTTGTTATCTTGATAATGCTTAATATGTACATGCTTCTATCCATGCCAAACCATAAACTTTGCCCAGTTTTTTTCCACAATGCCATGTTGAATGCTATTGTTGTTTGTATTTACTGCATGATGACAGTACCTCCTTGCCATGATTAATGGTTAATGCTCTTGACTGCTTGCTATGTAATCATTGCCACGCCGTGTGTGTGATTCAAATTGAATGATCGATTTGTTTGATGATGGATAAATATGAATGCTGCTGTTGTTAGAAACCTGCTGTTTCCTTCCAGAAGGCATGCTTTCATGATTGCATGAACATTGGCTGTTGTTATTGCTCATGTTGCATAATACATTTCCCTGCCATGCTGTCGTGTTTGTTTGATCGAAATTGGCTTATTTGATGCTGTTTGCATGAACCACATTGCCAAAACCCTAGGATGCATGAGAACTTAGCAACTTAAACAACCATTGGCCGTGCACTATTCCATTAAGAAATGGACCAATTACAACATTTTATTTGCCTTGCCAAAGCTGTGTCGTTTCACTTAAGTTGGCAGAAATTACAAGTCTGCCATCATTGACTCTCATGTTGACCAATTGCCATACCATCTTGTTCATGTTTGCATCATTATTTCATCCAACTTCACAAATTTATTTCTCATTTCAATTTTCATCAAAAAATTATGAAATTTTTTCCTCATGATCATGAATGTGTCCTTCATTTAATTGTGATTTTTAATGAATTTTTCCATTGGCTGGATTTTTTATGATAATTATTTTCTTCACATGTATGCCAAAATGATACATTGTGCCATTTCAATTGTGAAATTGTCATATTGCATCCATTGCCTTTGAATTTTTTGTGGTAAAGCTAGACACATTGATCTTCATTTCCATTTAAAGTTTGTGGATTTCCCATTTGTGGTTTGATAGATATGAATTTTTGAATTAGGGTGTGACAATTTGTGTCACACCAATGATATGCAAATGTATGATTTTTGTTCACATGCTTCCTCTTATCCAAATGATCCCAACTTTTGCATGAATGATCCCTTGTATGTCTAATTGATGTATGAATTTTCTTGGAATTAATCATGCTGTTTTCCATTTGATTGAGAATTTTCTTCCATGCTTGGTCATTTGTTGACTTTTTGTGCTATGCTTTGCCAAATCTTTTGTGAAATTCTCAAATCATATTGTATGTTCATGAAATTTCATATGTGATAACTAGACATCTCAAGCTTTGCATTGGTGTTAATCTCATTCATTTCTCTTCTGTTTTCAAATTGATATGATTTTTTGAAGTTGACCCATGCTTGTTGACTTTCACCATGCTTACTTGAACTTGGCTTGACTTCATGATTTTATTTGACTGCCTTCCTCTCATCCAAATGCCATGAAATTTTACATGTATACCATGCTAGATGTTAGGATTGAGTGTGATTTATTTCATGATTTTTGAAAATGTTTGAGTTGACTTTTGAATGAAGTCTTTGCTGTTGACTTTTGTATGCTTCTCTTGCCATACTTTGCATTGTTTTGCATATGGAATGACCTTGATGCATGATATGAGTTTGAATCCAATTGTGTTTACTTTCCTACATGATTGAATTTGACTTTGATTGAACATTGCTTGCTGCCTTGACTTTTTCTTTCATCTTTGACCCTAGGCTAGTCCTAGTGGTCTTCTGAGCTTATGTTGAGTTCATCTGTTTCAGGTTAAGCATCAATGCCTTGAGGATCATTCTAATGTGCTTGATTTGAATTGTTTATATTGTGCTAACCCTTGTTTTGTAGGTGACTCATATGCTTGAGTCTTTGTGCCTTGCACAATTGGTCCCACTGTGTGACTTTTGGTTTATTTCCTTTGATTTTGACTGTTGACTTGTTTACTAATGAGTTTGACTTTTTTCAGGTGCTTTAGTTGCCTAAGTTCTTTGAACTTACTTGCTTGCTTTGCTTTTTAGCATTTGCTTTGAGGTATAATTACTTCTTCTTCATGTAGTCTGGAGACCCGGTCTGTTATTTGACCGGGCAAACTGTCTGAAGTCCTCCTTAAGAGGCAATGCCTGTGTTTGTTTATATTTGTCCTAAGCAGGAAAAGTCCTTCAAGTAAGGCAATTGGTGGAAGGTAGGGATAAGCAATCTATCCCCCACTATTCAGTGTGTCCTCTCTTTGCTCCCAGTACCTGGTTGAAGCAATGAGATAAAAACCCAAGATCTAATCGAGTCAATAATGTGGAGAGAGTTCCTACTTTCTGAACTCCCACACTTTCTTTGATGCTCTCTCTGATATGAGATTGAAGCAATGAGGCACACCCCTCATCTCCTATTCATCTGCTTCACCTGAGTCCCTCAATGGCCAGGTTAAGAGCGACCTTTATCCATCACAGTGGACTTTTAAAGTCAAACCCTCTTGTGTGAGCCCCCATTGTTTGGCTATAGAGTGTGCTGTTTGCTATTCATTGATTGATTGATTGCTTCATATGCATTTGTTTGCCTGTATGCTATGCATTTATCATCATCATCAATTGCCATTAATGCATGATCATCTCATTTGTTTTGTGATGCTATCATTGTTGTTTGCCCATTGAGGACAATTGTAAGTCCATTGCTTTGGCATTTGCTCCTGTGATATGGAAGGATAGAGTGTAAGACCTCATTGGTCACTCATATCTTCTGTTTATCTGTGTGTATGTGAGGATACAGTTATAAGTCCCTGTAAGTTGGCATCTGTTATCCTGTGATCATAGTTTGATCTGTGTGTTTGTATGTGAGGTCGCAGTTATAAGTCCCTGTAAGTTGGCATCTGCTTTCCTGTGATCATAATTTGATCTGTTTGATTTGTATGTGAGGATACAGTTATAAGTCCCTGTAGGTTGGCATCTGTTTTCCTGTGATCATAGCTTGTTCATCTGTTTGTATGAGAGGTTGCAATTATAAGTCCCTGTGAGTTGGCATCTGCATACCTGTGATCATATTGTTGCTTTTGTTCTTGTATGTGAGGATCCATTGTAAGTCCCTGTGATGTGGCATTGGATTTCCTAGGACCATACTGTGGAGTTGACCTAAGTCCAGATAGATTGGCAGTTGACTTTCATATTTCGTCTTTGTTTTTCTTTTGAGGAGATTGGTGTAAGTCCATTGAGTGGCATCTGATATCCATTTCTGTTTTAGGAGACTGGTGTAAATCCATATATTGGTATCCGGTATCCGCTTTTATTTCTTTGCCTGTGGAGATTAGTGTAAGTCCATTGAGTGGCATCTGACATCCCATTCTGTTTTAGGAGATTGGTATAAGACCATTGATTGGCATCCGATATCCGCCTTTGCTTTGTTTGTTTATTATTATTAATTGCTATTCCAAAGGACACACTTGAATCATCTGCTATATGATTTCAAGAAGTGAACCTTCTAAGAAGTTTTACTATCCATCCTTCATCCATTCATCATTCATTACGTCCTGGACTTTTCACACTTTATCTTTTAAACGTGACATAAGTGTTGTGCAAACATCTTCATGTTTTTCTAACTAAAAACCTGGACTCAAGTCCTTGACTCTTTTTCAAACTTCATTTCATAATACTTATTTGAATTGATCTTAATCATACTTTGACACTATTTTCATAATCATAATCAGTAACTTCACTCATTCACTTGTTTTGGCTTTGTCCATTAATCTTTTCATACATGAGCTATAGGTTTGATTTATCTTAGTGGTTGATGTTAATCTCACCTTCTGTCTTTAGTGATTGAATTGTAAGTCTTCCTTGCCTATTATAGGGTTAACCCCTCTCTGGCAAGTTGAAGCTGTTCTCACATGGTGGACGTTGTTGTTTGTATAAGGTTGAGTTTTCTCCCGTGGATAACGTAAGACCTAGGGTTTGTGTTTAAAATTGAACCTAACCCACTTTTGGAAATCTTTTAGCCGAACTACGGCGTTCTGATCCTTACCTTTGATGGAAGGTACGTAGGCAACGGGTTCATCCGTTCGAACCCAATAACCTAATAAAAATGTATATTCTTTTCTCATCATCCCAATCATGTTTGCACAACCTTTATGTCATAACAAATAATAATTTTTGCATAACAAGTGTGAAAAGGGCTCCCTAGGAGTACCTAGGACGTAGTGGGTGCCTAACACCTTCCCATTGCGTAATTTACCCCTTACCCAGAATCTCTGATCTTTTTATTAGTTTTCTACGTGTAAAACTTCTTAGGCTTTTGTTCGCTTTTTAGCCAATCCTTTGGATAAATAAAAGTGCGGTGGCGACTCGAAATTTTTCATGTATCTCTTAGCTTATGATTTAACCAATAGATCATATAGCGACGAATACACCGCTACATATACCTCCAGTTCCTGGGAGACCGCTGATAATGTACCTTTCCGTGACTGAGAACTCGATAGGGTGTGTATTGGGACAGCATGACGAGTCTGGTCGAAAAGAGCATGCCATATACTACCTTAGTAAAAAGTTTACCGACTGTGAAATCAAATATTCACAGCTTGAGAAAACTTGCTGTGCTTTGGCCTGGGCTGCTCGCCGACTGAGGTAGTATATGTTGAACCATACGACTTTGTTGATTTCTAAGATGGATCCAGTGAAATACATCTTTGAGAAGCCGACTCTCACCGGACGTGTTGCCCGTTGGCAGATGATCTTAATTGAGTATGATATCCAGTACACGTCGCAGAAGGCCATCAAAGGTAGTATTCTGTCGGATTACCTTGCCGAGCAACCAATTGATGATTATCAGCCGATGATGTTTGAATTCCTTGATGAAGAAATCATGTATCTTAAGATGAAAGATTGTGAAGAGCCTCTTGTCGAGGAAGGACCGGATCCTGATGACAAGTGGACATTGATGTTTGATGGGGCTGTGAATGTGAACGGTAACGGTGTTGGGGCAGTGCTTATCAATCCAAAAGGTGCTCATATACCTTTTTCTGCCAGATTGACTTTCGACGTCACCAACAACGAGGCTGAGTATGAGGCTTGCATCATGGGGATAGAAGAAGCCATTGATCTGAGGATCAAAACACTTGACATTTTTGGAGATTCCGCTCTAGTGATCAATCAGGTCAATGGAGATTGGAATACCAACCAGCCGCATTTGATTCCTTACAGAGATTACACTAGAAGGATACTGACGTTCTTCAAGAAGGTGAAGTTGTATCATGTCCCCCGGGATGAGAATCAGATGGCTGATGCTTTGGCTACTTTGTCTTCTATGATCAAAGTTCATTGGTGGATTCATGTGCCACATGTTGCGGTGAATCGACTCGAGAGGCTTGCATATGTGTTTGCAGCCGAGTCTGTGGTTGATGAAAAGCCGTGGTACTTTGATATCAAGAACTTCCTCAAGAGCCAGGAGTATCCTGAAGGTGCATCAAAGAATGACAAGAAAACCCTGAGAAGGCTAGCTGGAAGCTTTTATTTGAATCAGGATGACGTGTTGTACAAGAGAAACTTCGACATGGTTCTGCTCAGATGCGTGGATAGACACGAAGCAGACATGTTGATGCAAGAAGTGCATGAAGGATCTTTTGGTACCCATGCTGGTAGTCATGCAATGTCCAAGAAATTGTTGAGAGTCGGTTATTACTGGATGACTATGGAATCCAATTGTTTCAAATATGCTCGGAAGTGCCATAAGTGTCAAATCTTTGCTGATAAGGTGCATGTACCACCAAGCCCGCTGAATGTCATGAATTCGCCTTGGCCATTCGCGATGTCGGGGATTGATATGATTGGGAAGATTGAGCCTAATGCTTCTAATGGACATCGCTTCATCTTGGTTGCGATTGATTACTTCACCAAGTGGGTGGAAGCAGCTTCCTATGCTAACGTTACCAAGCAAGTGGTTGCCCGGTTCATTAAGAAGGAAATCATCTGTCGTTATGGGGTTTCTGAGAGAATCATTACTGATAATGGTTCGAATCTCAATAACAAGATGATGAAAGAGCTTTGCAGAGATTTCAAGATTGAACATTACAATTCTTCTCCTTACAGACCGAAGATGAATGGTGCTGTAGAGGCGGCAAATAAGAATATTAAGAAGATTGTGCAGAAGATGGTCGTGACGTACAAGGATTGGCATGAGATGCTGCCTTTCGCTTGGCATGGGTACCGTACCTCAGTACGTACGTCGACCGGGGCAACCCCTTACTCCCTTGTGTATGGTATGGAAGCTGTCCTACCTGTTGAAGTGGAGATTCCTTCTCTGAGAGTCTTGTTGGATGTCAAGCTTGACGAAGCCGAGTGGATTCGGACAAGGTTTAACGAGTTGAGCCTTATCGAAGAGAGACGGCTAGCAGCTGTTTGCCATGGGCAGTTATATCAGAGAAGGATGAAGAGAGCCTTTGATCAGAAAGTGCATCCTCGAAGCTATCAAACTGGTGATCTGGTTTTGAAGAGGATCCTTCCTCCCGGTACAGATAACAGGGGCAAGTGGACTCCTAATTATGAAGGTCCATATGTTGTGAAGAAGGTTTTCTCCGGTGGAGCCTTGATGCTTACAACTATGGATGGTGAAGATTTTCCGTCCCCTGTTAACTCAGATGTAGTCAAAAAATACTTCGCATAAGTTGACCCGCTGGACAAAAAGAATAAAAGAGTCCAGGCAAAAAAGGGCATCCCGGCGAACCAAAAAAAAAAAAGAAGGTTCGGGCAAAAGTTAGGGATAAAAATGAAAAGAATTTGTACACCCGGTAAGTCGAAAACCCGCAAGGGCGGATTAGGCAAAAATGGGTATCCCGGTGGATTGAAAACCCGAAAGGGCGATCCAGGCAAAAGAGGGATTAAAGCCAAGGCTACAGTCTGAGTTATCTGTGCTTCATCACGCTTCGTCGTCTGCCATCCCGAAGGATAGGATCGGTCCAATCATTCTTCTCAGAAAGCAAGGAAGTTGGGAGGAAAACTGATGATCTGTGAGTTATAACAGAATTGGGAAATAGTGGATGCCGTGTTCACATTGCCATTAGGATAGATTTTTCCTTTTGTACGCAATTACCTCTTTCTAGGAATTGCTTCCCGATGTATTAGCCTTTTCAGGCCATTTTCAATCAATAAAAGTCGTTATTCAGATAAATTGCTCTCTTGTTTTTATTTTACTGTTTTGTTTGCAAAAACGTCCGAATTTTTGATAAACATTGCATATAAGAACATGAAGGCTGAACAATAACGTGCAGAAAGATAAAACTTTTGAAAATCATTTTGAATGTTGAGGACACTTGAGCGTATCTTGTCCATGCAACCCCTGGGGCATGTTTGTCGTGCTGTTTTGCAGGTTGTTACCTTTTGATCCCTGGCTGAAGCAGATAAGTCACGGTTGATTCCTCAGCAGTGTGAGAGAATGGGGATGTTCCCCAGCAGATGAAGCAAGTTCGAGACTTGTCTCCCCAAGCATATACTCAAGATCAGGAATTCCCCAGCAGGCTTGGAAGTGGCTGTTTCCCCAAGCAAGTCTCAAAGCTATCAGAATTATTCTTATCCCCCGCAGAGACGTCTGTGGATAGTGCTTTCTATTCCCAGCAGAGCTAAGGATTGTTAAGTCCTCGCCAGGACTGAGAGTGGGTTGTACTCCTAGCTAGTCTGAAAGTTGGCAGTTCCCCAATGAGTCTGAGAATGTTAATCCCCACCGAGTTGGAAGGATGTTGTATCCCCAGCGGAGGTGTCAGTGGAGTGGTTTTATTCCCCAGCAGTTTGGTTTGAAGTACTGCTATTCCCAGCGTGGTCGTGAACGCTTTTTTCCAGCAGGGTTATAGATGTCTATCCCCAGCGTGGTCTGGTATATTTCCCTTCCCCAACAGAGTTATGCTTTTCCTCAGCAGAGTGGTGAATGCCTGTCCCCATCAGGGTTATGATGTGTTCCCCTAGCAGATCTCCCGAGCAGAGGTTTGTGTTGATGGTTTTCCCCAGCAGGTTCCCCGAGTGGATCAGGTTCGGTGGAAATTATCTCCAGCAGAGTTTATTCTACCTATGGATTGGCATCTCTCCCCAGCGAAGTCGCTTTCGGTTGTTTCCCTAGCAGAGTCCCCGAGTGGATTGGGATTTAACTTTTCCCCAGCAGCGGTGCTATTCTCCGGCATGAGTGAGAAGTCGGTGCTACTCCCCGCAGAGTATTTCTCAGACAGAATCTCCCCGCAGAGTTGGAGTATTTGATCTGTTTTCTCCCTAGCAGGAGTTTTCTAGCATTTGCATCTTGCATGTAATGATCATTGCATCCTTAAAACGCGTAGCATTTCCATTCGATATGGAGCATTACGCCATAGAAAAACTCAAACATATGCATTCATGTGTTGAAACTTAATCAGACCATATCCCTGGCAGAGGCGGGTCACTGTTCAACATCTGTACGGCACGTTTGCTATAGTTGCTCCTGACAGCATTCAGGATTGATACTTCCCAGAGAGGTTTATTTCGTCACCCGTCCGCGAACGGAAAGCTTGATTCTCCCCAGTGAGACCCCCAACAAGTGTTTAGCCTTGCCCTGACATATGTAGATGTCGTTCCTGTGATATCGGTAAATGTCTGGTCGCCTTTCTTTGGTGTCGGTAAACACCATTCTTTCGGTGTCGGTAAACATCGAGTCTCACCCCCAGTCATCGGTAAATGTCTGGTCTTCTTTGTTGATGTCGGTAAACATCATTTTTCGATGTGCGTAACATATATATTTTTCCCCAAGAGTCACCTCTCCGTTGGTGTCGATAAACGTTGAGTTTTTCCTATTCGTCCATTGACGTATAGTTGTATCTTTCCCCACAGGTCATCTGTCGATGTCTGTGTCACCTCTCCGTTGGTGTCGATAAACGTTGAGTTTTTCCCAATCGTCCGTTGACGTTTGGTTGTGATTAGCTTTTCCCCAGTAAGTTCACCTCTCCGTTGGTGTCGATAAACGTTGAGTTTTTGCCTGGTCGTCCGTTGACGTCTGGTTGTATATCTTATTTCCCAGTCATCGGTAAATGTCTGGTCGCCTTTTTTTGATGTCGGTAAACATCATCTTTCGATGTCGGTAAACGTCGAGTCTTTATCCCAGTCATCGGTAAATGTCTGGTAATTCCCCAGCCAGAAATCCCCAGTAGAGTCGTCGGTAAACGTCCTGTCTGGTTTCCGGTTGCAAATACCATTTCCCTTCCCTAGTGAAGTGGTCACCTCTTCGTTGGTGTCGATAAACGTCGAGCTTCTCCCGTTCGTTCGTTGACGTCTGGTCGAGTCTTTCCCAGTCATTCGTTAATGTCTGGTCGCCTCTCCGTTGGTGTCGATAAACGTCGAGTTTCTCCCAGTTCATTCGTTGATGTCTGGTCACCTCTCCGTTGGTGTCGATAAACGTCGAGCTTCTCCCGTTCGTCCGTTGACGTCTGGTCAAGTCTTTCCCAGTCATTCGTTAATGTCTGGTCACCTCTCCGTTGGTGTCGATAAACGTAGAGTTTTTCCCATTCGTCCGTTGAAGTTTGGATGTACCTGTCCTTTGATAAGAATCAAAATCCCCGGAAGTCGTTGGTAAACGTCTTGTCTGGTTACTGTTGCAAGAATCCGGTATCATACCCGCATAGTGCAAACTTCTACGGTTCTTTGGTATTCAATCCCTGTTTACCCTGAAGGTATGACAGCCATTGCTCTCATCCGTTTTGTTTCCCAGCTGATTGAATAGGGGAAGCTGTAGCACCTCAAATTTGCACCTCCCATTTTGTATATACATTTTCATTTTAGGTCATTAACATTGCATTGTTCATTGCATAGTCCATCAAGTCATCAGGCAAGACTGGTCAGGAGATTCAACTGTGCAAGGCAACAAGTGCAGTTTCTATGGAATCAAAGCTCTAGGATTGGCACAATAAGTTCATGTGACCTAAGGATCATTTTGAAGTGGTTTGGCCAAGAGTTGAAGGCTCAGAGCTCATCAGTTCATGAGCAATTCATCTGAAATCCTAGAAAGTCAACAGAAGTCAAATGTCAATTCAACTGTGGATTTGGAGGTGGGAGATGGTTAGAGATGCCTCATTCATGTGTAAAAAAGTCTCATTTGACATTTCAAACATCAACATTGAAGGATTTGAGGTCAAATCAAAACTTGCCCAAAATAGCAGGTGACCTGTAATTTGAATTTGCCAAAAATGGAAAGGTCTTCAACTCAAGATTACATCATCAAGAAAGCTTCAAATGAAATTTTGTCCAACATGAAAGTTGAAGATCTTTCTCTCCCATTTCCAAAAAGTCCAAGATCATGGATTTCTCATGTGTGGTTAAGGAGATGTGATCAAAACTTGGCCAAGGATGCATTGAACTTCAAATGGGCATAACTTCTCAACCAAAACTCCAATTCAAGTGGTTCTTTTTGCTAAATTCTCCTTTTGACCTCTAGTTTCCAAAACATACATTGCATTACACCAATTGTCATCACATAATCATTTGCATTTCACTTGATTTTTGGAGGGAAAAATTAAAGTTTAAAATTGGTGCATTATTTGAACATTCTATCATTGCCAATAGCTCCAAAACAGACTTTTGAGTGAAATTAAGTGGAAATTCATGCATTATTCACATGCATTTTTCATGCATAAGGTGAAAATCACACTTTGGTACATACACCTCTTTTTGCTAATTCCAATTACCATTTGGCTAAACATGATTAGAAGGGTGATTAGCACAACATATATAACAGAAACCCTAATTGTTTTTCACTAAGAACAATCACAATTTTCAGATCTAAAAATTTTCTCAAACTTTTTCTCTCAACTTTTCTGGAAATTTCTTCAAACACAAACCATTTCCATTGCTTGATCCTGGTTCCTGAAGTATCATTGAGTGGATTTGCACGTGGAATCAAGAGATTTGGTGCAGTTTTGAAGCATGCTCGAAGCTTGGAAGCATTAATGGTGGATTCAAATTCTGGTGAAATCAAGAGCAATTGAACCTCAATTCTTCCTCCAGTCATCCATACAAGTGTTATAGAAGAAGTTTGGAGCATTGCAAGGCTTGAATCAACACGAATTCCAAAGCGGCTCTTCAAGAGGTTCCAAATCGATCCTCTTATTTTTCAAATTCATTATGCTATTGTTGTAGATCTTGTGATGCTGGTTAATCTGAGCTTTAAATCATGAAATTCCATGCCAAATTGAGTGAGATAAGTTAGTTTGAAGTTTGATGCATGATTCTTGATGTCTTCGATCCATGCTTGTTTCTTTGTTTTATGTTAAATTGATTATGGATCTTGAATGTGCATTGCATGAGGAATTGATTAGTATGCTTATTTCTAATTTCTGGAACTTTTGAGATTTTCTGGAAAAAATTGGATGAAGATCTTCATGATCTTCATCGTGTTCTTCATGTGTTCATGTTGATTTCCAGTTTCCTGCGGATTTTGTTGTGATGTTCTTGATTTCCTGCGGATTCTTTGTGCCATGCATGTGTTAGTTTAGGTTAGTTCATGCATTGGACCACGTATGCATCTTCCTGGCGTTCTGATTGGCTCTGAGGCGCTTGACTTGGCCACATGTGCATTGACTGGCCAGGTCAATTAATGAACGGCTGCGTCTCATTCAGCCAAGGCGCGCTTATTTGAATTGCATCTCGGTTCGATTCCCAGCGGAGGGAATAATTCAAATGCCTTGCCATATTTTCCAATTTCCCTCCATGTTTCCATATGCTTGCTTCATACATTTCTTTTTATTTTTCTTCATCTTTAAAAATTTATATATAATTGAAAAATGCTCCAAAAATTATGAGGTTTTTTGCATTGTGTCACATTTTCTGTCTAGTATTTTTTGATCATTTTTCCATAAATTGTGCTTGGCTAGATTTTATTTTGTGCTAGGGTTTGTAAACATGTATGCATTTTGTACCTTGCCTTGCCATATCATTTGTGAAATGCTGAGCTTTTGTCCAATGAATCTGAAATTTTACATGTCGAAACTAGACACTTTGCTTGAAATTATGGTGTTGATTTGGTATTTTTATCATGTGTCATTGTTGTTTTATGATCATGTTAAGGTAGGTGTGACAATTTCTGTCACACCTTTGCTTGTTCACATTATGTGATGTGTTTGCCTTGCCAAATGATATCCAATTGTTCTGATTCTGTGTATGATGCATGCTATAGATGTTGTGATTGCTCATGATTTTTGTTGGAATTTTTGGGATCATTTCTGATTTAATTGAGATTTTTCATTCTGGATGGTCACATTTGAGCTTTTGAATTGCTTTGAACTTCATTTGATTGTGAAATGCTTGTTCCTGATCCAATGCTTGTGAAATTTTTCACACTATTTCTAGACATGTTGAGGGTTGTTTTGGCTTTGGTCTGAGGTTTTTACCAATTACCATTTCTGTTTTATGCCTATGCTAACCTGGTGTGACAATTGGTGTCACACATGTGCTTGTTGTGCTTGTCTTGACTTATGCTATGTGATTTCCATGCCTAATGATGTCCAATGCTTCTAATTTTTTGTGTGATGATCATGTTGTATGTCCTATTTACTCATGAATTTTGCCAAGATTATTTGAATCATTTTTGATTTAATGTGCATTTGTTTCTTCTGATGTCACAATGTGGTCACAACTTGCATACCTTGCCATGTTTGGTTCATGAAATGCTTTTGGTTAATGATATTGATATGGGACCTTTTGGATTGTGTTCTTGTTTGAATGAAGTTGATTCATGTTGAATTTCATGTTCTTTTTTGAATTTTTTCTCCATCTTTGACCCTAGGCCTTGACCTAGAGGTTTGTAACTCACAGTTGAGCTTTGATTTCAGGTTTACACATCCAAGTCCATAGTTGATGATGCTTCCTCACTTGAACATTGATGTTTGCTCTAGATGTTGGCTAACCTTGAGTTGTTTTGTAGGCTTTGAGACCAAGTGGCTTAATAGCTTGTGCCTTGCTCACTGTTGCATTGCTTGCTTATCTGTCTGAATGTGTGATTGATTGTTGTCTGTTTGATTGTCTGAATTGTATACTGATTGGGTTAGATTTTTTCAGGTACCTAAGTTGCTTTGAGTTCTTTTGAACTTGCTTTTGCTTGGTTGCTTAACCATTGAGGTATAACTCTCTGACTTCATGTAGTCTGGAAGACCTGTCCTGTTATGTGGGCAGGCACCTGTCTAAAGCCCTCCTTAAGAGGCAATGCTTGTGTTTGTTTACTTTTGTGCCAAGCAGGAAAAGTCCTCTTATGAGGCAATTGGTAGATAAAAGAGATGTGTAATCCATCTCCTGCTATTCAGTGTGTCATCCACTTTGCTCACACCATGTGTTGATGCATTGTGGATATTAACCCAAGATCTTTGTTGTGTCAGTCATATGTGGAGAAGAGTTCCTACTTTCTGAACTCCCACACTTTCATTTGTCTGAAGCTCTCCCAGGCCAGGGATAAGAGCTGTGAGGTCTTACCCTCACTTCCCATTTCATCTGCTTCACCCTGACTCTCAATGTTAGGGTTAAGAGCTAACTACACCCGATTCCAGTTGGCTTGTGTTTTACAGCCTAACCTTGTATGAGCCCAATTGTGTGCATATAGTGTGTGTGCTTGCTTTGTGTGCTTGTATGTATTTTCCTGTGCTGTTTAGGATAGCTTGCTCCCTGTGCAAGTTAGATAGAAACCTTAACATAGGGATCGTATGCATGACAACTTCTAGGCTCGAGTCGCAGTCTCCCTAGTAGTTTGTGTCTCCCTTTGTATCTGGTTAGGCTAGTCCTTTTTCCCTGTTTAGGGGAACTACGTCGCCCTGATCCTCATACCAGATGAGGTACGTAGGCAGGAGATGAGCTGATCTCTCCGGGCGCCCTTTTTCTTTTGCAACCCTTTGTGTGTGTTGGAGTCTGACGTAAGTCCAGTGATTGGCAGTTGGTTTCCAGTGTGTGTTTGTTGGTTCGGAGTCTGATGTAAGTCCAACGATTGGCATTCGGTTTCCATGTTTGCCTGTTTGTGTGGAGTCTGACTTAAGTCCAGCGATTAGCAGTCGGTTTCCTGTGTGGGTTTTGTTTGGCGTGCGTTAGCCGAGCTACGAGTGCTCTGATTCTTCTCTGGTTAGAGAAGATACGTATGCATAGGATGCGACATCCTAGCGAGCATGTTTCCCATGTCCCAAACTACGTCGACTTTGATGTCTGTGCCTGACAGACTACGTAGGCCCAGGATGCAATATCCTGCCGAGTTAGTTTCTTTTGTGTTTCTGTGTCTCCTTTCAGCCTGTGTGTGCAGTTTGTGAGCAGTTTTTAGCAACCCTATCCTTTCTTTTGTGCGTGGATCCCGTCGAGTACGACGGATGCGTAGGGGTGCTAATACCTTCCCTTCGCATAACCGACTCCCGATCCCATCTCTCTCTGGTCGCGAGACCATGTCTTTTCCAGGTTTACTTCGAGCGTTTCCTTTCCCTCTTTTGGGATAAATAACGCACGGTGGCGGCTCTGTTGTGTCTTTTCCCGCCGGTTTTTCGCGTAATGCGACACCAGGAAAATGTCTACTCAGACCGACAACGATCAATTACTCATCCACTACTTTCAGGACAGTCTGTCTGGTGCCGCCCTGCGTTGGTATATGGGTTTAGACAGCGTGAACATCCGATCCTTCAACGAGCTTGGCGAGGCCTTCGTCAAGCAGTACAAGTACAATGTGGATATGGCTCCCAATAGGGATCAATTGAGGGCCATGTCCCAGAAGGACAAGGAAATATTCAAAGAGTACGCCCAGAGGTGGCGAGAGTTAGCAGCACAGATCGTGCCTCCGCTAGAAGAGAAAGAAATGACCAAGATCTTTCTGAAGACCTTGAGTTCATTCTATTATGAGCGGATGATCGCCAGCGCTCCTTCTGACTTCACCGAGATGGTGAATATAGGGATGCATCTAGAAGAAGGGGTTAGAGAAGGACGTCTAACCAGAGAAGAAGGCTCTTCTGCCAAAAGTTATGGGGCGTTTGCGAAGAAGAAAGATGGAGAGGCACATTCTGTGACTTCCCATGTGAAACAAAGAAGACCCTCGGTGAGGAGGAAGACCGTGCGTCCCGCCGGTAACCAGCACCAGGTGGTTCATATAGCACTTGTTTTCAGAGACAATCAACAGTATTAGCAACATAGCAACAATCAGCAACCCCATCCCCAATATCAGCAGCAACAGCACCGTCCGCAACAGCAGGCCTACCAGCTCCAAAACAGTAATCAAACCAGCACAAGTTACGAGAGGAAAAGGGTCACTTTCGATCCTATTCCGATGACGTATGCAGAATTATATCCCTCTTTGATAGAGAGGAAGTTGATTACTCCGAGAGACCCACCGGCTATACCTGCTAACCCCCAGTGGTGGTATAAGCCCGAATTACATTGTGTCTACCATTCTGGTGCTCCCGGCCACGACGTGGAGAATTGTTACCCTTTGAAGACCAAGGTTCAAGACCTTGTGAGGTGTGGCTTTCTGTGTTTCGACGACGTAGGTCCTAATGTGAAGAAAAACCCATTGCCCGAGCATGGGAAATCTGTCAACATGGTCCAGGGCTGCCCTGGCAAGTACAAAGTCAAATACGTCAGTCATATTCGTAAGTCCCTTGTCGAAATGCATCGTCTGCTATGTGATTACAGTCATTATGAGCACGACCATGATAGATGCCGAGTATGCTCTGTTAACCGATTGGGTTGTCGCCAGGTGCGCAAGGATATTCAGGAAATGCTGGATGAAGGAGTCATTGAGATTCTTCAGAATAGGAATGTTGACGAAGATGATCCTGAGGTCAACGTAATTTCCCCAGTATTCCGGATGCCCGAGCCTGTTATCATCAAGTATGATGGTAGCAAGCAGAAGGTTTCTCCTGTTCTTATCGTTAAGCCTGCAGGTCCGGTACCGTACTCTTCCGAAAAAGTAATTCCTTTTCGTTACAACGTTGTTGCTGTAGAAGATGCGAAAGAAGTGTCCTTGTCATCTTCCTCTGTTGTTAATATCGTGGATGTTAGTGGTTTGACCCGCAGCGGTCAGGTGTTTTCAGCACCTCCCAAGCCTCAGGCTAATACTGATTTTGTTGAACGCCCGATTGGGAATGCTGTGAGCACCCCGAATCCGGCACCTGTTGTTAAGCCCTCCTCTACATTGATAACTCCTACTTCTGTTGGCCCAAGCGGCAATGTGAAAGAAGACTGTGATGAGATGCTAAGGCTCCTCAAGAAAAGTGAGTACAATGTTGTAGACCAGCTTCTACAAACACCATCCAAGATATCGGTGTTATCTTTGCTCTTGAATTCATAACCACATAGAGAAGCACTGCAGAAGGTATTGGATGTGGCATATGTAGATCATGATGTCACAATAGAATAGTTCGATAGCATTGTTGCAAATATTACTGCTTTTAACAATTTGAGTTTCTGTGACTCTGATCTCCCTGAGGAGGGAAGAGACCACAACTTGGCTTTACATATATCTATGAACTGCAGAGACGATGCCGTGTCCAATGTGCTGGTGGACACTGGGTCATCACTAAACGTATTGCCGAAGGCCACTCTCTCGAAACTGTCATATCAAGGGCCTCCCATGAGGCAGAATGGAATTGTTGTGAAAGCTTTCGATGGGTCGCGTAAAACGGTGATTGGGGAAGTTGATCTCCCAGTCAAAATTGGACCAAGTGATTTCCAGATTACCTTCTAGGTTATGGATATCCACCCATCGTATAGCTGTCTCTTAGGCAGACCATGGATTCACGAAGCAGGCGCCGTAACATCCACCCTACACCAGAAACTGAAATTTGTGAAGAATAAGAAGCTGGTGGTGGTAGGGGAAAAAAGGCTCTCCTGGTCAGCCACTTGTCTTCCTTCTCATATATAGATGCTGAGGATGAAGTTGGAACTCCTTTCCAAGCTTTATCTATTGCTGAGCCTATTGAGAAAGGAGCTCCTTCATTTGTTTCCTATAAAGATGCAAAATTGGCCATTGAGTGTGGTGCAACTGCTGGTTTAGGGAAAATGATTGAGCTAGAAGACAACAAGTCCCGGGCTGGCATAGGTTTTTCCTCTGGGGTGTTCAACGAGAAAGGGTTGTTCAAGAGTGGAGGGTTCATCCACACCGGTCAGGATGAAGAAGCTGTTGCTGTCTTGGAAAAAGATACAGAGGATTCTGGCAATTTCATCATCCCTGGAGGGGTCTGCAATTATTGGGTCGCTGTGGATGTTCCTACAGTTATCCATAAGTCAACATAATGATCATTTTGTTTAACAAACCCTTCTCCCATGCCAAAAGGAGGAGTGATGACATTGTTGGCGCATAAATACAATGATATTTTCATTTAATAAATTCATGTTAAATGTTTGTTTTCCAATTATTTTCCCTTTTCGTTTTTGCATGAAATTGGTGATCACATAAAACCTAAAAAATAAAATAAAATCAATCTTTTCATCTGCATAATGATTTGCCTTGTTTGAATTCTAAAGCTTTTCATATCCAAAATCATTATGCAGGTTGATCAAACCCATTGAACATAATGACCCAACACCATCTCCCAATTTTGAGTTCCCTGTATTTGAGGCGGAAGAAGATGATGTTGAAGAGATTCCTGACGAGATTACCCGTCTACTTGAGCATGAAGAAAAGATCATTCAGCCGCATCTCGAGAATCTGGAAACAATCAACTTGGGGTCTGAGGATTGTGTTCGTGAACTGAAGATTGGGGCACTCCTTGAAGAATCTGTTAAGAATGGGTTGATTGAATTGCTACGAGAATACGTTGATGTCTTTGCATGGTCATATGAAGACATGTCAGGTCTAGATACAGATATTGTGCAACATTTCTTACCTTGAAAGCCTGAGTGCGTGCCTGTGAAGCAGAAGCTCAGAAGAACTCATCCTGATATGGCAGTGAAGATCAAAGAAGAAGTTCAGAAGCAAATTGATGCGGGGCTTCTGGTGACTTCTACATATCCTCAATGGGTGGCCACTATTGTGCCCGTGCCCAAGAAAGATGGAAAAGTCCGGATGTGTGTGGACTATAGAGACTTGAATAAAGCTAGTCCGAAAGATGATTTTCCTCTACCACACATTGATATGTTGGTAGATAATACAGCTAAATTCAATGTCTTCTCATTTATGGATGGATTTTCCGGATATAACCAGATCAAGATGGCACCCGAGGATATGGAGAAGACAACATTCATCACACCTTGGGGAACATTCTGTTATCGAGTGATGCCCTTCAGTTTGAAGAACGCCGGCGCCATGTATCAACGAGCTATGACCACCTTGTTTCATGATATGATGCACAAGGAGATTGAGGTATATGTTGACGATATGATTGCTAAGTCAAGAACGGAAGTTGAACATGTAGAGCAATTATTGAAGCTTTTCCAGCGCTTGAGGAAGTACAAGCTTCGTCTGAATCCCAACAAGTGTACATTTGGAGTACATTCCGGCAAGTTATTGGGCTTTATTGTTAGTGAAAGAGGTATTGAGGTTGATCCTGCAAAGGTCAAAGCAATTCAAGAGATGCCTGCGCCTAAAACTGAGAAGCAAGTCCGAGGTTTTCTTGGCCACTTGAATTATATTTCCAGATTCATATCCCACATGAATGCCACATGTGCGCCGATATTCAAGCTCCTCCAGAAAAATCAGTCTCGTGATTGGACCGAGGATTGCCAGAAGGCTTTCGATAGTACTAAAGAGTATCTGTCTGAACCTCCAATTCTGTTTCCGCCTGTAGAAGGAAGACCTTTGATCATGTATCTGACTGTTCTTGAAGATTCATTGGGTTGTGTCCTTGGTCAGCAAGACGAATCAGGGAAGAAGGAGTATGCTATTTACTACCTGAGTAAGAAATTCACTGATTGTGAGTCTCGATACTCAATGCTTGAGAAAACATGTTGTGCGTTGGCTTGGGCTGCTAAGCGCTTATGCCAGTATATGTTGAATCATACGACTTGGTTGATATCCAGAATGGATCCAGTCAAGTACATCTTCAAGAAGCCTGCTTTAACTGGGAGGATTGCCCGTTGGCAGATGTTGTTATCTGAGTATGATATTGAGTATCGAGCTCAGAAGGCTATTATAGGTAGTATCTTGGCTGACCACTTGGCACATTAGCCTATTGAAGATTATCAATCAGTTCAGTATGACTTCCCAGATAAGGAGATTCTATATTTGAAAATGAAAGATTGCGATGAGCCTACACTCGATGAAGGGCCAGAGTCTGGTTCTAAATGGAGTATGGTATTTGATGGCGCTGTAAATCGATATGGAAATGGTATTGGGGCAGTGATTATTACTCCTCAGGGCACACATATTCCTTTTACAGCAAGGCTAACTTTCAAATGCACGAATAATATGGCTGAGTATGAGGCTAGTATTATGGGTTTAGAAGAGTGTATTGATCTAAGGGTCAAGCATCTTGATGTATATGGAGATTCGGCCCTCGTTGTTAATCAGATTAAGGGTGAGTGGGAAACGAATCAGCCTGGTCTCATTCCATATAGAGATTATGCGAGGAGGATTTCAACGTTCTTTACTGAGGTTGACTTCCATCATATTACTCGAGACGAGAATCGAATGGCAGATGCTCTTGCTACACTTGCTTCAATGATTGTGGTAAAACTTTGGAATAAAGTGCCCAATATCACTGTGATGCGCTTGGACAGACCAACTCATGTATTTGCAGTAGAAGAAGCGAAAGATGATAAGCCATGGTATTATGACAACAAGTGTTTCCTTCAGAACCAGTTTTACCCGCCTGGGGCATCTATGAAAGATAGGAAGACTTTGAGGAGATTGTCAGGCAGTTTCTACCTCAATGGCGAAGTGCTTTATAAGAGAAATTTTGACATGGTTCTGCTCAGATGCGTGGATAGACACGAAGCAGAACTGTTAATGACTGAGGTCCATGAAGGTTCGTTTGGTACTCATTCCAATGGACATGACATGGCTAGAAAGATGTTGAGAGCAGACTACTATTGGCTGGCAATGGAGTCTGACTGCTGTAAATACGTGAAGAAATGCCATAAGTGTCAGATTTACGCGGATAAGGTTCATATTCCTCTGACACTTCTGAATGTGATTTCATCACCATGGCCCTTCTCCATGTGGGGAATTGACATGATTGGCATGATAGAGCCGAAAGCGTCCAACGGGCACAGATTCATTCTCGTAGCAATTGATTACTTCACCAAATGGGTTGAAGCGACATCATATGCAAATGTGACCAGGCAGGTGGTAGTGAAATTTATCAAGAATCAGCTTATATGTCGTTATGGTGTGCTAGATAAGATCATTACTGATAATGGATCTAACTTGAATAACAAAATGATGAAAGAGTTGTGTAGTGAGTTCAAGATCGCGCATCATAATTCTTCTCCTTACAGACCCAAGATGAATGGGGCTGTTAAAGCTGCTAATAAGAACATCAAGAAGATTATCCAGAAGATGGTTGTCACGTATAAGGATTGGCATGAGATATTGCCATTTGCTTTACATGGATACCGTACGTCTGTCCGCACTTCAACAGGGGCAACCCCTTTCTCTCTTGTTTATGGCATGTAGGCTGTACTCCCAGTAGAGGTGGAGATCCCATCAATGAGAGTCTTGATGGAGGCCAAGTTGACTGATGCTGAATGGGTTCAGAGTCGTTATGACCAACTGAATTTGATAGAAGAGAAGAGATTGACTGCCATGTACCACGGTCAGTTATATCGGCAGAGAATGAAGAAAGCTTTTGATAAGAAGGTCAAGCCTTGCGTGTTCCGAGAAGGTGACCTTGTGCTCAAGAAGGTCCATATGTTGTTAAGAGATCCTTTTCAGGCGGTGCTTTGATACTTACAACTATGGATAGGGAGGATTTCACTCGTCCTGTGAATTCAGATGCAGTCAAGAAATACTTCGCCTAGAAATAAAAACAGAATAACTCGCTAAGTTGAAAACCCGAAAGGGCGGCTTAGGAAAAAATGAGCGTCTCGGTGGATTGAAAACCCGAAAGGTCGGTCCAGGAAAAAGTTAGAGACATGAAAAAATGAATATTTGTGTCCCGCTAGATTGAGTACCTCACCCTGGGGCAATCTAGGAAAAAATTAGGGATTTGGCAAGTAACTGCATCCTGACAAGACTTTGTTCTACAACTGTCATCCGTCAGAGATTCTTGCTCATTCGTCATCAATTGTAGCTTCGAATACATCGAATTCAGAATTGGTGGAGAAATGGTCATTATGTTCAATGTAGCCCTTTTCCAATATATATATCACCAATTTCAAACTTGTAAAGATCTATGGAGTCTTGCCATTTACAGACTATCATTCCATCAAATAAATTTGAGCCTTTTATCCAATTATTTGCACTCTTATTTGTTTCTATTCAACAAACGTTTTGCATGCTTTTAATTGAGAAAATATCATTGTTTTGAAAAAATAAATTTTTCATAACTTGTTTTTAAACAAGGTGAACATTCACAATGATGAAAAGGATACTTAGGAGATCCTCAGTGCTCTCCCAAGGATGGTATGATCTCCAACAGGGTAAGACATTTGTTCATATTCCTGGCATGATAGTATTTTCTTCCTCCGGAGCCCTAAGTGGTATGCTTGTTGAGATATTCACCACTCTCCCCTTCAGCGGGGTAGCAACCTTTTCTCCTCAGCAGATGTGATCTCCTTGGTGGGTACGGTACTTGGTGGTTGATCCCCAGAATCCCTTTATCCCTCGGATAGATTCCCCAGTAGAGTTGCTTATGTGGCATATTCTACCTGTGCAATAAACTCTTTTCCCCAGCTGTGACTGATGATTCATCCCCTGCGGAGGTCTTTGCTCCCTGGTATCTCTGATTCCTGGCAGATTGGATACTCTCTGGTGATCTAGCTTTCTCTCTTGAGATGTAGTACCGGATGTTTGTACTCCTTGGAGTTGTTTGTGTTAGAAATGTCTGTTTGTCAGCATTCATCATACATAAACCACGCAGGTGTGCATATAATTTTCAAACATTTGGATATTCATATTACATTCTTTGACATATATCTTTGTTTGTTATTCTCTGCTAGTTGGTAATACATTTCCCAAGCAGATGTCGGTGTCTGATCCCTCAATGTAGAGTCAGCCCGTTAAGCAGAAAGTGTTTATCTTTCCTTCCGCATTCCCCACTGAGTTATATCCTCGTGGACAATGGTTGTTTTCGCTTCCTCCCAACACATATATTGGGATGGGTTCCCCTATTGAGTTATATCCTCACTAGGACGAGTCTTGATTCAGTTTGCCTCTTTGGTATAAATGAATAATTGCTCAGTAATCAGTAATCATTCATCTTATCCCCGGCGGAGTCTGTGGTTTTCTACCCTTATACCGGTAGTTGTAAACCCTATTTTCTCCCCTTTATAGAGTTAACCTTTTTGTTCATCCTAAGTTGATGACGGTTACTTTTCCGTGGTTTTCTACCCAGTATCTGGTAGATGTAATCCCCTCCTTGATGGTTATCATTATCCAATATACGGTGATGATATTCCTTTCTCTTGGATAATTGCTCTGATTAGACAATTTATCCTCAGCAAGCTCTCTTTCATTTACCGGTTGCCGGTAATGTTTGTTGCTCCACTTGATTGGTCATCATTATATACCTAGTTTTGGTATCCCAATGCCTTTCTCTTTATCGGTCGATTTATCCTTTATTAACCCAGTAACCGGTTGTGGATAATCTTCCATGCGAGTCTATTATCTACGTTCTGACGATAATAAATAATATATCTCATGCACTCTTTGGTCGAAGCCTTTCGTTCTTCCCCAATTGAGTAAGATTCGTATCCCTGTTTTGGAGTCGAATGTCCATCCCTTAATCGAGTTTGCTTTTTGCCCTCTTTTTGGATGATGAGTGTTTTGGGAATATTCCCCAATTCACGCTTTGGTTGGTCACCTATTATATGCCCAGTAACCGGCATCCCTGGTGTTCCTTCCTTCTGCTCCCTATTATGACCTTTTGTCCCATGTGGAGTCAGATTTTCCTGAGTTGAAATATACCCTTTCTAGGTCTTCCTGAGATGATTTGGTTGATTGATATCTCTCACCCTTATACCGGTCTTAGATATTCATTCTTCCCGAGCATGTTGTTCTCTCACCCTTATACCGGTGTTCAGATCACACGTCTCTTTGAGCTTATTACCCAGTGTAGCACCTCAAATTTGCACCTCCCATTTGTACATACATTTTCATTTTAGGTCATTAACATTGCATTGTTCATTGCATAGTCCATCAAGTCATCAATCAGACTGGTCAGAAGATTTAGTTGTGCAAGCAAGCAAGTGCATTCTTCATGAGATCAAAGCACTAGGGTTGGTACAATGAGTTCATGTGACCCTAGGATCATTTTGAAGTGATTTGGTCAAGCATTGGATGTTCAAAGCTCATCAGTCAATGTACAATTCATCTAAAACCCTAGAAAGTCAACAGAAGTCAACTGTCAATTCAATCATGGATTTAAAGGTGGGAGATGGCTAGAGATGCCTCATTCATGTCCATACAAGTCTCATTTGACATTTCAAACATCAACATTGAAGGATTTGAGGCCAGATCAAAACTTTCCAAAAATAGTAAGTGACCTGTAATTTGAATTGCCAAAAATGGAAAGGTTTTCTCCTCAAGATTACATCATCAATAAAGCTTCAAATGAAATTTTGTCCAACATCCAAGTTGAATATCTTTCTCTCCCCTTTCCAAAAAGTCCAAGATCATGAATTTCTCATGTGTGGTTGAAGAGATATGGATCAATCATGGCCAAGTGAACTTTGAACTTCAAACATGCATAACTTTTAAACCAAAAGGCCAAATGAAGTGGTTCTTTTTTGTACCTTCATGTCTTGACATATACTATCCAAAACATGCATCACATGCCATGAATTCTCATTACATAAACATTTGCATTTTCACTTGATTTTGGAGGGAAAAATTCAAATCTGAAAATGAAGCATTGTTTGATCATTCTAGCATTGCATTTGGCTTCCAAATAACATTTCAAGTGAAATTCAAGCTGATACACGTGCACTGTTCCATTGATTTCATGCATAGAGGTGAAGTGGTAATTTTGCATTACACTCTCATTTTCCCTAATCCACTTACCATTTGCTTAAGCATGTTTAAGGACTTAATTAGGAGGGAGTATAAAGGGCTAAGCATAACAGATTTCTGCATAACAACATCACTTTTTCAGATCTAGATCCATTTTCTCCAAATTTTTATCTCAAACTTTCATCAATTTTCTTCAAGTACATTGCATATTCCTTGATTAATTCTTCACCTGGAAGCATTGTGGAGCATTATTGAAGCAAGATCCAAGGGATTTCGTGCAGATTGGAAGCATTTCAAAGCTTGAAGCTCATCCATGGTAGTTGCAGTTTCTGTTGGAATCAAGCTCGATTAAACATCAATTCTTCATCCATTCATCCATACAAGTGATTTGGAGTATCTGTTTGAGCTTAGCGAGGCCTGAATCGAGCTATTCCAGTTCTGCATCTTCATCAAGGTCAGAAATCGATTTCCTTAATTCATGAAATTGTTATGTGATTGTTGTAGATCCTTCAATGCTGAGCAATCTGAGCTTTAGATCACTGATTTCCATGCATTATTGTGTTAGATATAGTGATTTAAAGTTTGATGTGTGAAACTTAATTGCTTCGATTTGCTTGATATACGGTGAATTAGATTAAACCAGGCATGGATTGTTGATGTATGTTGAGAGATGAACACGATGATATGCTTATTTTGTGAAACTGATAAAAATGTTCTTGGCATGGTACTGTGCATGATGAACTGGATGAAGATGATGAGAAATTTTCCAGAAAATGCGTTTGATTCTCATGAACTATTTGCCCGCGCCTGCATGTGTTTGTCCAACACTCGTTTCTGATTGGTGCATGTTGTTTCCATGTGCGCATTCCTATTGGTTAGCCTCGCCAGCGCATTAAGTGAAACGCTGAGTTTCACTACTAGCGCGCCTCATTTCAAATCCATCTTCCCTTCGATTCTGGCTGATGACACAAATTCAAATGCATTCCATTTTATTCTTTTCCCTCCATACCACATTCATACATGCTTCTTCATGTTTTTTATTTTTTCTTTCACTTTAGAAATTCACAAATAATTGAATAATCATCCAAATAATATGGGAATTTTTTCATCATGCTCCTTGTTGTTTCTATTTATTTTGATTATTTTTCCAGAAATTGTGCTCGGCTGAAAATTTATTTTGCCTGGGGTTTGTGCACATATATGTTTTTTGTACCTTGCTTGCCATATCTCTTGTGAAATGATGGTTGTTAATCCAATGCCTATGAAATTTGACATGCTTAAACTAGACTTCATGCTGGACATTTTGGTGTTGAGTTTGCATTTTTATCATTTGTGGTTTTTGATTTATGATCATGTGAATGTAGGTGTGACAATGTGTGTCATACCTTGTGATGTCCAACTTGATTAATTTGTTTGCCATGCCAAATAAATTCCAAATGCTTTGATATTTTGTATGATGCTTGATATGGATAGTGTGATTGATCATGAATTTTCTTGGAATTTTTGGATTCATTTATGATTTGTTTGAGATTTTTCATTCTGGATGATCATTTGTGCACTTTTGAATGGTCTTGAATTTCAATCATTTGTGAAATGCTTGTGCTTTATCCTATGAATGTGAAATTTTGCACACTCTTTCTAGACATGTTAAAGGTTGTTTTGGCTTTGGTTTGAGGTTTTTAACTTGATTCATTTCTGTTTTAGGCTTGTGCTAAATTGGTGTAACATTTGGTGTCATATTTGAGCTTGTTTTGATTGCCTTGCCTTATGCAATTTGATTACCATGCCTATTGTGGTCCAATTGCCCTAATTTTTTGTGTGTTGATCATTTTGTGTGTTCTGTTTAAGCATGAATTTTGTTGAGATTAATTGAATCATTTTTTGAATTAATGTGCATTTGTTCATTCTGTTGTCTCAATGTGCTTTCAAATTGCATACCTTGCCATGATTGGTTTATGAAATGAATTTGGTTGATGCTATTGACATGAGACATTTTGGATTGTGTTCTTAATTGATTGAGGTTGATTCATGTTGAATTTCATGTTCTGTTTTGGATTATTTCTCCATCTTTGACCCTAGGCCTTGCCCTAGTGGTTTGTGACTCATAGTTGAGCTTTGATTTCAGGTTAAGAAGCACATGGCCATAATGGGATTGCTTCACTTGCTTGAGTTGACTAATTGGTTGATGTTGACTAACTTTGAGTTGTTTTGTAGGTTGATGCCAAGTGTTTGTGTTATGCCCATTGGCTTGTGCCTTGCACTGTTGCATTGCTTGTTTGTCTGACTGTGTACTGTTGACTGTTGACTATTGACTGTCTGTTTGGTTACTTGAATTGTGTACTGATTTGTTTGATGTTTCAATAGGTACATAATTTGCTTAAGTTCAATTTGAACTTGCTTTTGCTTTGCTTGGTTGCTTAACCATTTGAGGTATAACTCACTGACTTCATGTAGTTTGGAAGATTTGTCCTGTTACTTGGGCAGGCACCTGTCTGAAGCCCTCCTTAAGAGGCAATGCTTGTGTTTGTTTATCTTTGTGCCAAGCAGGAAAAGTCCTTTGATAAGGCAATTGGCAGATAAAAGAGATGCGCAATCCATCTCCTGCTATTCAATGTGTCATCCACTTTGCTCACACCTTGTGTTGATGCATTGTGGATATTAACCCAAGATCTTTGTTGTGTCAGTCATATGTGGAGAAGAGTTCCAACTTTATGAACTCCCACTTTCATTTGTCTGAAGCTCTCCCAGGCCAGGGATAAGAGCTGTGAGGTCTTACCCTCACTTCCCATTTCATCTGCTTCACCCTAACTCTCAATGTTAGGGTTAAGAGCTAACATCACCCTGTTACAGTGGCTTGTTTGTCGAGGTTGACATGACCCCTTGACTAAAGCTTAACCTTGTGTGATCCCACTTTGTTTGTATATAGTGTGTGCTATTTGTGTGTATATTTGCTTTGCTTGTGCTGTTTAGGATAGCTTGCTCCCTGTGCAAGTTAGATAGAAACTTCAACCTAGGACCATGGTGAATTTACATGATAACTATTAGGCTCGAGTTAGTCTCCCTTCTAGTTTGTCATTTCCCAGTCTCTGGTTAGGTTAGAAGTTCTTTCCCTGCATAGGGGAACTACGTCGCCCTGATCCTCATACCAGATGAGGTACGTAGGCAGGAGATGAGCTGATCTCTCCGGGCGCCCTTTTTCTTTTGCAACCCCTTTTGTGTGTGTTGGAGTCTGACGTAAGTCCAGCGATTGGCAGATGGTTTCCTGTGTCTTGTTTGCTTGTTGGAGTCTGACGTAAGTCCAGCGATTGGCAGTTGGTTTCCTGTGTGTGTTAGTTGGTTCGGAGTCTGATGTAAGTCCAGCGATTGGCATTCGGTTTCCATGTTTGCCTGTTTGTGTGGAGGCTGACGTAAGTCCAGCGATTGGCAGTCGGTTTCCTGTGTGGTTTTGTTTGGCGTGCGTTAGCCGAGCTACGAGTGCTCTGATTCTTCTTTAGTCCGAGAAGATACGTATGCATAGGATGCGACATCCTAGCGAGCACGTTTCCCCTGTCCGAACTACGTCAACTCTGATGTCTGTGCCTGACAGACTACGTAGGCCCAGGATGCGATATCCTGCCGAGTTAGTTTCTTTTGTCGTTTCTGTGTCTCTTTTCAGCCTTGTGTGCAGTTTGTGAGCAGTGTTTAGAAACCTTATCCTTTCTTTTGTGCGTGGATCCCGTCGAGTACGACGGATGCGTAGGGGTGCTAATACCTTCCCTTCGCATAACCGACTCCCGATCCCATCTCTCTCTGGTCGCGAGACCACGTCTTTTCCAGGTTTACTTCGAGCGTTTCCTTTCCCTCCTTTGGGATAAATAATGCACGGTGGCGGCTCTGTTGTTTCGTTTTCCCGCCGGTTTTTTGCGTAATGCGACACCCAGTAACCGGTAATACCTCATTCCGTTGCTTCCGCCGGTTTTATCTGAAGTATCCATTGTGGATAATGTTGTTGTGTTGGCATATTCCCTAACACAGGCACCTTCGAGTCAGCTCGAGTCTTTCCATTGGATTTACTTCCCTTTGGAATTCTGTTCCCCAAGTTTTGAGTCGTGACCTGCTCACGTGTTTTCACCCTTTACTCCCCCAGAGTCTCTGTCTCTCTAGTGAGTGTATTACTCCTTTGGATTTTTAGCCTCTCCGAGTTTTCTTTTCTTCTTTGTGGACACACATCCCCACAGAGTTTGTACTATTTGCATGCATACATCTGCATCATGAGGTCTCTTAGGGACCAAAATTCGTCTCTTTGTTATTATTTAAGCCCATTCTACCCCGTCGAGACGAAGATTTTAACCTTCACTTCTCCGGCTAGAATGACCTTAAATAAGGGCATCTGTAAGACCCCAATTTTGTCCCTAAGATCCCTCATGGCATCATAACATTGCATTTGGCATTGCCTCAAGGATCATTAGCATCTTGGTTCCCTTTGCCTTTGGGTGGGACCTCCTGTGAGGTGGTTTGAGATCACCAAGCATGCTTGAATTGTATATAATTTGCTTTTCTCATTTTTGTTTACTAACCAAAAGCACAAAAATATGTCACTAACATATTTTGTTTTGTAGCTTGAGCAATCACAAGGTCCAAAGCTTCAAGGAGATCATTAGTACAAAGACATGGTCAAGAGGAGATGATAGCAAGCATGGTAATGGTTCCCAAAGCTCTCATCCATCAAATATGCCTCCCTAGTACCTGAATTCATCATTTTGATCAAAGCAAGTCAAAGGGCTTGAGGTCTTGTTCTTCAAGAAAATCCTAATTCATCTGTGCACCACAATGCCTTGCTCCTGAAGCAACCTCAGCCCATGATCAAATAAAATCAAGGGAAGTCCTTTAACTCTTCATTTCATGCATATTTGAACTTATTTGAGTATCCTCAATCATCAATTCCTCAAGATATGAGTCATGGACTTGAGAAGTTGATCAGTCAATTCATCTAACTATTTTGAAATGCACTGAGACCTAACTTTTCATGTGTTGGTCAAATGGAGATGGTTACAAAAGAAAAAATGTTCTTACGGACAATATGAACAACTTTAATGTTCATCAAAAATTGATTTGAAGCATGGAACGCCATCTGTCATTCCAATACATTATAGGTCATTTTGACTGAAACCCTAATTTTGGGTCAACTTCCCAAGGACTTAACTCATTTATTTTTTATGATTTTTAGGTGGGATTAAATGCATTGGAAAGCTTAAGATGTCTACTTCAAATGTTATGTTGAGAAAAATTTCAAAATCTCAAAGAAAATACATGTGATAATGCAAGACATTATAGGTCCTTTTTGACCAAATGCATTGAAAGTCAAAAAAGTCCAACTTCAAGTGCCCATAACTTCTTCATCAAAAATCCAAATGATGCATTGACATGTTTTGCACATAACACTTTAAACTCAAATTTCATAAATTTCCACACTTACAATGAGTTTTTGTCCAACATAACATTTGTTCCTTATACAAAGACCTTTCCAACCATTACCCACATGCCTATGTGTGGATTTTATAAATAGTATTTTCGAAGAGGTGAATGATTAGGTTCAATTGTGAAATTCATGTTGAAATCTTGTTGCACAAGCCAATTCAGAGAAAATTACTCGTCCAAACCTTTGGCATTTGAGTTCAGCTTACAATTGGCATTGTTTTTGGGCCTTGTGCATGATCATGCAAGCCCATGCAAGGGGTATCCAAATTCATGCACACAGATCATTTCATCATTCCCTTGCCTTTCCCTCTATAAATAGAGACCCTATGCCATTCAAATTTCAGACCTGATTCAACCTGAATTGCTGCAGAAATCAAAACTCAACCTCTCACCAAAGAAGCAATTTCATTTTTCTCAAATTTTTCATATCAAAAATTCAACTTCATCTGGTTGAATTCTTAGATCTAATGCTTCTAAACCTTCATCATTCATCTCATTGAACTTCTGTTTTGGTAAAGCAAGCAAAGAATCGAGCTCAAGTTCCCAGAATTCAAGCTTACTCTTCAACTGGTATTTTCTTCGAATCTCATCATCCATTGACCTATTTGCTTGGATCTAGTGTTTTTTGAAGTCCTCATTTGAGAGGCTAGCTAGTGGTAGCTTCAATTTCGTTTTTCCTTGATCTGCATTTTCTATACCTGAATCTTCCACCTCAAATTTCTCAAACTATAGGAATCTTGAGTGTTATTCAAGGTTATAGGGGTGATGTACATCACCCCAACTTCATTTTGGTATATATATCGTGTATTTTCATTGAGGTTTGGATCTCTGCAAATTTGGCCGGAAGATCCAAGCTCACCGGAGAAGACAGTGGCTCCGGTGGCTTCATCATTGTCAGATCAATTCCTGGCCACACGATCATGTTTCCAGATCTAATCTGGACCGTCCCATGTTATGACTTGATTTAATGCTGCGTGTGGTTCAGTTGACTAAGGCGCATGGTGGGAGCGCATCTCTGGAGCGTGTGATCTGCCAGCTCAATTAATGAGCTCAGATCTAATGCTCCTCCTTTTTTTGCATTTTCTATTTTCTGATTTTATTTTCTTTAATTCCTTTTATTTCAAAAAATCATAACTCTCTCATTTTTAATCCAAAAATTATGGGACCAATTGCATTAGTCTTCAAATCATTTCTAGTTTCTATTTCAGATTTTTTTTTAATTTTTATTTTGTCATTTGATATTTTTTGTGAATTTTCTCTTTTCTGGTTATTTTTAATTCATTTTAAATAGTTTTTGATATTAAAAAAATACAAAAATATTTTCCTAACCTATTTGAATGATGATGGATCTATGAAAAATATTCTCATCAATTTTCAAATTGATTTGAGATTTATTTGAGATTTTAGTTCAATTAGGTTATTTTTATTCATTTTTAATTGATTAAAAATAGTTTCTGACTTTTAAAAATGCTGAAATCTTTTGTCAAACTTTGTTTGACCTTGTTGAACTTAGGATAAATTACTTGGACCTTTCAAGGTTGATTTGAAGTAATTTTGAAGTTTGACCTTTCCATTATTTAATTCAACTTTAATTTTAAATATTAAAAAATGCCAAAAATAGTTTATTCATTTCTTGACTCCCAATCTTCATCTCATTTCTATTTTTGATTGTTTGACCTTGACTTTCAATGTTATTGGTCAACATATGAGGATTGGTACATTGTATCTCATTTAATGCACTTTAATTTTGCCATTTCCATTTCTCTTATCCATCTCCTTCTTCTTCTCCTTCTTATTTTCTTTTTGATCAATGAGTTGAAGGTTGATAAGTTAGCATTGGTTAGGGAGATTTAATCTTCCTTGATTCAAATCTAATTCATCTTGATCAAGTGAATGGTTTTGCATTAAGGATAGGTTGTCTTCTAAATTATGCAAAAGGCTTAAACCAATACAAGATCAATTCTCATTTTCTTTTTGGCATGGCAAGTTGTTGGAACTTGGTTCTCTAATCAAGACTTCTAACTTGTGTTGTTGCCTATATTATTATTGACCGACCTCAGATAGTTGTGACTTCTACATGAGTCCAATTACGATTGCTTAACATAACGCTAAATTTGCCTTATGGCACACTAACTACTAACACTAACTATTGACAATTAACATTTATTTTATGCAATTTACTTTTATGCAATTTACTATTCTTGCACATATTATCCATTTGCGTTTCTATTTGCTCACTTGAGCACATGTTTATCTTAATGCCATTTGCCTTTTGCTCACTTGAGAACATAAATGTGTATATATTATTGTGCTTGTGTTTTTATTTTGATTGTTGAGGACCAAATGCAAAGAAATCGACTTAGTTTCTAGGACTTCCCCTATGCAAAGAAATGGAGAATTGGACTTAGATTCTAGGATCTTCCTTATGCAATTTGGAGTAAATGGACCTTAATGATGAAGATGGATTAGAAGGACCAAATCTCTAAACTCACTCTTGTCCATTCTTGTTTTACTTCATGGAACTTTTGATGTGTGTGCTTTTGTGCTAGGAGTTTCCATTTGAGCTTAATTGGAGGACCATTGCCATGTTCATCCAAGTGGAAGATACAAGATACATTGAGCATCTTTTAAGAGACTTGTTTGATTGCGTATGCTTTGTGGTTGCTTATTCCATAGGATGGGAGCTACTCGGATCATCAATATGATCTCAAGAGAGGGACTCCATTGTGGGTTTGATTCTTCATCCCTTCTCTTTTTGTTTTACTTAGGACTTAGGTGTAGCGGTGTATTCGTCACTTTCTGATTTATTGATTAAATCAAAAGCAAAGCATACAATGAATCGAGTCGCCACCGCACTTTTATTTATCCAAAGGATTGGCTAAAAAGCGAACAAAAGCCTAAGAAGTTTTACACATAGAAAACTAATGAAAAGATCAGAGAATCTGGGTAAGGGGTAAGTTACGCAATGGGAAGGTGTTAGGCACCCAAAACGTCCTAGGTACTCCTAGGGAGCCCTTTTCACACTTGTTGTACTAAATTGTTATTTGTTATGAAATATTTATTGTGCAAACATGAATGGGATGATGAGAAAAGAATATACAATTTTTATTGTTTTTGTGTTTGAACGGATGAACCCGTTGCCTACGTACCTTCCATCAAAGGTAAGGATCAAAACACCGTAGTTCGGCTAAAAGATTTCTAAAAGTTAGTGGATTCAATTATAAACACAAGCCTTAAGGTCTTACGTTATCCACGGGAGAAAACTCAACCTTATACAAACAACGAGTCCACCATGTGAGAAAAGCTTCAACTTGCTAGTGAGGGGTTAACCCTATAATAAGCAAGGAAGACTTACAATTCAATCAACTAAGGACAAATAGGTGAGATTAACATCAACCAATTAGGATAAATCAAACCTATGGCTAATGTATGAAAACTCAGTAAGAATGGACAAAGCCACAAAACAATTGAATGGGTGAAGTTAATTGATTATGATTATTCACAAAAGGAGGGTCAAAGTATGATTAAGATTGATTCAAAAGAAGTATTATGAAATGGAGTTTGAAAAGTCAAGGACTTAGGGTCCAGGTTTCTAATTTGAAAGCATGAAGATGTTTGCACAATATTTATCTCAAGTTTTGAAAATAATGTGTGAAAAGGTTTAGGATAAAATGGATAAATGGATGAAGATGGAGTGTAAAACTTCCTAGAAGGTTCACCTCTTGAAATCATATAGAAGATGACTCAAGTGTGTCCTTTGGAATAGGCAATGAGCAATAGCAAACAAGCAAAGGAAAGGAAGAAAGTCAACAAAAGCGGATACCGGATGCCAATCACTGGACTTATACCAATCTCCTAAAACAAAATTGGATATCAGAGGCCACTCTATGGACTTATACCAATCTCCTCAACAAAGAAAAAGAATTAAAAAAAATGGATACCGGATGCCAATCTATCTGGGCTTATACCAATCTCCAACATAACAAAGCAAACACTTGGATGTCAGATGCCAATTTATCTGGGCTTACTCTAACCTCCAACATATGATCATAGGAAAACAAATGCCAAAATACATGGACTTACAATTGCATCCTCACATACAACCAACAAATGCATCAAGCAGAGAGAAGATGAGTGGCCAATGAAATGGTCTTATACTCACTTCCATATCATAGGAACAATGGCCAATGAATGGTCTTACAATTGTCCTCAATGGGCAATCAACAAAGATATGTCACAAAGACAAATGAAATGATCAAGCACTAATGAGTAATTAATGATGATAAATGCACAAAGCATGCAAGCAAACCTGTACATATGAAGTAAGCAATCAATCAACCAAAGTCATTCAGCACACTCTATAACCAAACAATTAGGCTCATACAAAGGGTTAGGCATTGAAGCCAACTGGAATAGGGTTAATGGTGCTCTTAACCTTGACATTGAGAGCCAAGGTGAAGCAGATGAAAGGATATGAGGGGTGTGCCTCATGCTCTTATCCCTGGTTAGGGAGAGCTTCAAATGATAGAAGGTGTGGGAGTTCAGAAAGTAGGAACTCTCTCCACAGATTATTGACTCGATTGATCTTGGGCTTTTACTCACTATGCATCAACACATGTGGTGTGAGCAAGGTGAGTGACACACAGAATAGTAGGAGATAGGCTACATATCTCTTTTATCTACCAATTGCCTTATTCAAAGGACTTTTCCTGCTTGGGACAAAAGTAAACAAGCACAAACATTGCCTCTTAAGGAGGACTTCAGACAGTTGCCTGGCCAAGTAACAGGCCAGGTCTTCCAGACTACATGAAGAAGAAAGTGTTATACCTTAATGCAAATGCTATCAAGCAAAGCAATGCAAGTTCTCAAAGAACTATTAGCAACTAATGGTACCTGAAACCAATCAAACATAATCAGTATGCAACTCAAATTCAAAACCAATATAAGATAAGGATCAACAGTCAACACAATCGATCCCATGTGCAAAGCACAAAGCTCAAAGCATATGAGCTAAGCATCCTACAAAACAAACAAGTTAGTTCATGACAAACAATCAAACTCAATCAACTTGCATTAATCTCCTTAAAGCATTTGCTTCTTAACCTGAAAAACCAAACTCAAACATGAGCAACAAGACCACTAGGACAAGCCTAGGGTCAAAAGGAGATAAAAAATCCAAAACAGCAAGTGAAAGATATCCAAAATCAAGTTCAAACAATTAAGAAACAAACTCAAGTGGTTTCACATTCATATCATTCATCATTATCATTTCGCAAACAAATTAGGTCAAAGCATGTCAAATAGAACCTCAAAGAAGTCAACAGAAAGACTCCACTCACAAACATTTCAATAAATCCTCAAATAATTCATGATCAAACATCATCCATAACATGATAAGTATACCAAATTTCAGTTCATTTGGATCAAGGGAAGTAGGTCAATGAAAATCAGAAAGTCAAAGCAAGTTCAAGCAAACTCATACAAAGCATCAAAACATGCACCAACTTCAATTAATCATAAAACAGAAACAAAACATGATAAATGAATGGGACCAAAGCCATGATAAACTTCAAGATGTCTGCATTACTCATGCCAAATTTCACATCCATCCAATTAATAATCAGAATTTCACAAACCAAATACAAACATGTATCACAAAAGATCAACAAATGACCAAACAGGGGAGAAAATTCCAATCAAATAGGAAATGCCATCAATAATTCCAGAAAAATTCACATGTATTCTCAACATCCATAAGTATCTTCATGCAAAAATGCAGACCATTTTGAGTTCAATAAGCATGGTAATTAAAATCATGAAGTTGGACATGAATGGTGTGACACAAATTATCACACCTCTATTCCAAAAATCATATCTCATCAACCAGAAATGATAAAATTACAAACTCTATGCCAAAATCACCATGAACATGTCTAGTTTAATCACAAAAAATTTGAGAGGCATTGGAGCAAGCATCATCATTTCATAAGCAAAATGGTATGGCATACACAAAATGGACACACATGAGCAAACTCTAGCCCAATTAAACATCCACACGTGCAAAAGATCTGGAAAAATCACCATAATAAACTAGAGATCATGAGGAGCATTTCAAGAAAAATCCCATGTTATTTGGACAAGTAATGGCAGAGTTATGAATTTTCTAAGATTGGCATACCAATTGAAACAAAAAAATGAAAATGAAAATGATTTAATTGGAATTATTTCTGATAATGGCATTTTGGTAATTAAGCGGCCACTTAAGTGAAACGCCGCGTTTCACTTAAGGGCGTGTCCTGTGCTTATTGGTTACATGGCCAGGAAACGGGAAAAACATGCAAAACGCGATTCCAATGGATCAAATACGAATTCTGGGTGGAAATATTAGGGTTTAAGCAAGCATTCAAGTGTTCTTCATCGAATTTTCCAGCAAAAACATTTTGCAACCAAAATCAATAAATGATATGCCATTACGTTCATCTCACAGTGTACATCAACAATCCAACACTCATTTACACTAATTCATGCTAAAATGGAAGAATCGAGCAAGATAATATTTGACAAACAAACTTCAAATCAGCATTTCTCTTTTAATACTTAATGAAAATCAAAACTATAACATTCAGTGAACTCAGCATGGCAAGATCTACCCAAAGCCTAACATGATTTCAAGAATAAAGAGAATCGAAAACCAACCTCTTTGAAGATGCAGTTTCGAAACAGTGGTTTTCAAGCCTTGCCAAGTAGAAATAGAAGTTCAATGGTGTCCCAGAAGAGTGTTGAAGGTTCAGTTGCTTTGATTTCAGCTCAAAAGCTCAACTGCCATGGAAGAGTTTCAATGGAACAGTGCTGGAAATGGCTCAACAGCTGCGAAATGATGCTTGCAGAAGCTTCTAAAATGTTGGTAGATGATGAATCAATGAACCAAGGCACGAGTTCTTTGGCAATTTTCAGAAAAAATCCAAGTGGAGAATTGAGAGTTTTTGAGAGAAAAGGTTTGAATCTGAGTTTTGTAAATTAGGGCTAGGGTTTTCAGTCTGAAATATGCAATATATACTCCTGATTAACAATGCCTAAACATGGTTAGTGGAATGGTAAATGAGATTAGCTCAAATGGAGGTGTTTTGGTCAATTTGTAAAAACACTCAAGTTGCATGTGCATGGCATGCTACAGTGCGAAAATGGGCCTAAACACATCCCAAATTTGGTTTTTGATCATTTGCAATTGGTAGAAAGTGTAGGCAAGGCTTAATTTGAAAGTCAATTTTTCACCTCTCCCTTTTTTAATTCAATGCACTTGAAAAAGGCCATTTTGATTGGATAATTTTTGGTGAAATGTGATGAAGGATTTGGATAGAGCATGTCAAGTGTGACTTGTAGCAAAAAACCTCACTCAATTTGGCCAAATGGTTTGAAAGTTATCTCACTTTGAAGTTCAAAAATTCTTGAGAATGATTTGATCATAACTTGCCAACCACACATGAGAAATGAGTGTTCTTGGACTTTTTGGAAATGGGAGAACAAGATCTTCAACTTTCATGTTGGAAAAAAATTCATTTGAAGCTTGTATGATGAAGTAAATTTGAGGAGAAGAACTTTCCATTTTTGGCAATTTCCAATTACAAGTCAACTTACTATTTTTGGAAACTTTTCACCTGACCTCAAATTCTTCAATGATGATGTTTGACATGTTATATGAGGTTTATATGGACATGAATGAGACCTCTCAAACCAATTCCCACCATCAAATCACTGATTAAATGCACAGTTGACCACAGTTGACTTTGCTAGGGTTTTGGTTGACTGAACCATGTTCTAATGAATTCCCAGCCCCTACCACTTGAGATCTTGATTCAAAATGATGTCACAACTCATATGAACTCTTAATGAATGATCATGGTGCCCAAATTCTTCAAGAATGGCCACCATCCACTGTTCAATGAATGATTTGACTGTTTTGACCTAGCTTGCTTCATCTGCAAGTAACATGGTTAGATGACAATATTTTTGTACTTTTGGTTAGTAAACAAATGAAAAGCAATGATATACAAATGCAATACATGCTTGGTGATCAAGAACCACACTCACAAGATAACCCACCCACAAGGAGGGAAGCAAAGGTGCACAAAGATCCTTGAGGCAATGATATGATATGATGCCATGAGGGATCTTAGGGACAAAATTGGGGTCTTACAGATGCCCCTATTTAAGGTCATTCTAGCCGGAGAAGTGAAGTTTAGAAATCTTCATCTCGACGCGGTAGAATGGGCTTAAATAACAGTAATGAGACAAATTTTGGCCCCTAAGAGACCTCATGATGCAGATGTATGCATGCAAAAGACACAAACTCTGTGGGGAATATGATTCACACAGAAGAAAAGACGATCCGTCGGAGTAATATACTCACCAGGAACAGAGACTCTAACAAGACTCTTGTTGGGGATAGTAAAAGAAAAAGAATGCGTGAGCAGGACACGACTCTGAGTTGGGGAAAACAAAACTGACACAGCGTGAACAAGACACGACTCTGATTAGGGAATAACAGAAATCAGACTGGAGACCCCACTGGGGAGTGAAGGACTCTCACTGGGGAAAAGAAAATTCCAAAGGAAAAACATCCATTGGAGAGACACAAGCTGACTCCTGGGGAGGAGCAACAGGAAACTCCACTGGGGAAGCACCAAAGAATGAGGTGTTACCGGTATAAGGGCAACAAACTCAGGAAGAATGAATATCTAAGACCGGTATAAGGGTGAGAGATATCAATCATCCAAAACATCTGAGAAGGATCTGAAAAAGGTACATAAACTCAGGAAAATCTGACTCCACAAGGGACCAAAGTCATAATAGGGAGCAGAAAGGAAGGAACACCAGGGATACCGAGGCATATAATAGGTGGCCGACCGAAGCGTGAATTGGTATATATGCCAAAACACTCAACATCCGAAAGGAGGGCTTGAAAAAGCAAATCGACTTACAGGATGGACATCCGAATCCACAACGGGAAAACGAACCTTACTCAACTGGGGACACAAACCCAAAGAGTGCATGAGATATAATACCCATTACCGGCAGACCGTGAATAATATACTCGAAAAGATATATTATCTATTACCGTCAGAACGTAGATAATAAACTCGCATGGTAAGAAACACCAGAGATACCGAAGCACATAATAGGTGATCTACCGAACACGTGAATTGGTATATATGCCAAAACACTCATCATCCGAAACACAAACTGGTTAAAGGATGGATATTCGATTCTACAAAGAATACGAATCTTGCTCAGCTGGGGAAAATCAACAAAGGATTCCAACTAAAGAGCGCTTGAGACATATTATTCATTACCGGCAGACCGTGAATAATATACTCGAAAAGAAAAGACACCAGAGATACCGAAGTATATAATAGGTGACTAATCAAAAAAGAGAGACAATCGATACCAAGCAACCGGGTAAACAAAAGATAACTCAAAGGGATAAATTGCAAGCATCCGGCAATTATCCAACAACAAAGAATATTCGATTCCGCAAAGGGAAGTACGAAACTTACTCGACCAGGGAAACACAAAAGGCTTCGACTGAAGAGCGCATGAGATATATTATTCATTACCGGCAGACCGTGAATAACATACTCGCATGGAAGATTATCCACAACCGGTTACTGGGTTAATAAAGGATAAATCAACCGAAAAGAAAGGTATCGGGATACCAAACTAGGTATATAATGATGACCAATCAAAGGGAACAACAACATTACCAACACAAGGGTAAATGAAAGGAGACTCGCTGGGGATAAATTGCAAGCATCCGGCAATTATTCAACTGTACTACGAGGCACAAACTCCGCTGGGGAGAAACTTCACCACTTGGGATTTACAACTACCGAATACGGGGTAGAAGACCACAAACTCAATTGGGGATAGAAATCACCACAGGGAGACACCAACTCTGTTAGGGATAAAACCACAACAACAGGAATCCACTTATAACCAGGACGAACCACAAAGGTTATCTCTGTTAGGGGAAAAGAGATAGGACTTACAACTACCGAATACGGGGTAATAGCCATACTCTGGTGGGGATAACTATGAATTAGGGTTTACATCTACCGAATAAGGGGTAGAAAACCAAAAAACTTGCCGAGGAATAAAAGGTATATAACCACCAATTCCGCTGAAAGGGCAAAGAAAATAGGACTTACAACTACCGGTATAAGGGTAGAGGCCCGAAAAACTCCGCTGGGGAACAACCCACTGGGAAGCACAAGACAGTTGACAAATAGCCAATTCGGGATCAATCCGAGAAGACAGACTGAATCAAGACACGTCCTAATGAGGATGTAACTCAAATTGGAAGATCCATTCCAATATATATGTTGGGAGGAAACGGAAGAAACCGTCATCCACGAGGATATATCTCAGTGGGAAACTGCAGAAGGACAGACAAAAGACACTTTCTGCTTATGGGGTTGACTCTATATGGAGAGATTTAACACCCGACATCTGCTAGGGGAGATCTATTGGGGATCTGCATCACCATAGCAAGGAGCAATCAACAAGAGATATATGGCGAGAAATGCAACATGAATATCTGAATGTTTATGAATATGCATGAATATGCGTGATTTATGTTTGATGAATGCTGACAAAACAGACATATCTAACACAAACAGGTCCAGGAATCAAACGCCCGGTACTATACTTCCAGGGGAGAACCAACTGGAAAGCCAATCTGTGGAGATCTACATGCTATAAAGCATAGATCTGCGGGTACTGCTGGGGAAGCAGAGGATTAGAGATATCAGGAAACACCAAATCTCTGAGTGTTGGATCAGCAAACAACCCAACCAGGGTACAGAAAGTCACAACGGGCAAAACAGCCACCAAGACGAATCTGTTGGGGAACAAGAGAAAATCTCGAAGATCCGCAGGGGATCTCAGCATCAACTGAGAAACAAAGAGCTTTGTAACTCCAAACAACTCCGGGGAACAACCCATTGAAGGAGAATAACATCATCCAAGTAGAATCCAACTGCATAAGCAACTCTACTGGGGAAAATTGCTGCTGGAGAAAACTGAGTCTTCAACAACACTTTGCTTGCAACTATGCTGGGGAACAAACCCCATCACAAGATCTGGAGAAAGAAGATACAACCAAACCAGGAGTATGAACCAATGTCTTACCTGTTGGAGATTATGCCACCCTTGGGAGAGCACTGAGATATTCTTGAGTATCCTTTCAACCTTATGGATATTCACTTTGTTTAAAAACAACAAATTTGGAAAAATTTGATTTGGTTAAAAACAATGATATTTTATCAATTAAAACATGCAAAACATTTGTTGAATTGAAACAAATAAGAGTGCAAATAATTGGATAAAAGCTCAAATTCATTTGATGGAATGGTAGCCTGCAAATGGCAAGACTCCATAGATCTGTACAAATTTGAAATCAGTGATATATATTGGAAGAGGGCTACATTGAACATAATGATCCTTTCTCTACCAATTTGAATCTCGATGTATTCGAAGCTTCAGTTGACGACGAATCGAGAATCCTCTGACTAAATGACAGCTGTGGAAAAGAAAGTCTTGTCAGGATGCAATTACTTGCCAAATCCCTAATTTTTGCCTAGATTGCCCCAGAGTGAGGTACTCAATCTAGCGGGATGCAAATATTCTTTTTTTTTTCAAGTCTCTAATTTTTTCCTGGATTACCCTTCCGGGTTTTCCACCGAGACGCTCATTTTTGCCTAAGCCGCCCTTTCGGGTTTTCAACTTAGAGAGCTATTCTGTTTTTCATTTGCATATACTTTTTTTTTCTAGGCAAAGTATTTCTTGACTGCATCTGAATTCACAGGACGAGTGAAATCCTCCCCATCCATTGTTGTAAGCATCAAAGCTCCGCCTGAAAAGGCTCTCTTAACAACATATGGACCCTCATAGTTTGAAGTCCACTTGCCCCTGGAATCGGGCGCGAAAGACAAGACTTTCTTGAGCTGGAGGTCACCTTCTCGGAACACACGCGGCTTGACCTTCTTATCGAATGCTTTCTTCATTCTCTGCTGATATAACTGACCATGACACATGGCAGTTAACCGCTTCTCTTCAATCAAATTCAATTGGTCATAACGACTCTGAATCCATTCAGCATCAGTCAACTTGGCTTCCATCAAGACTCTCATTGATGGGATCTCCACCTCTACTGGGAGAACAGCTTCCATGCCGTAAACAAGAGAGAAATGGGTTGCCCCTGTTGAAGTGCGTACAGATGTACGATACCCATGCAAAGCAAATGGCAGCATCTCATGCCAACCTTTGTACGTGACAGTCATCTTCTGGATAATCTTCTTGATATTCTTATTAGAAGCTTCAACAGCCCCATTCATCTTAGGTCTGTAGGGAGAGGAATTATGGTGTGCAATCTTGAATTCAGCGCACAACTTATCCATCATCTTATTATTCAGATTAGATCCATTATCAGTAATGATCCTCTCTGGCACACCATAACGGCAAATCAGCTGGTTCTTGATAAACTTCACAACCACCTGCCTGGTTACATTCGCGTACGAAGCGGCTTCAACCCATTTGGTGAAGTAATCAATTGCTACGAGAATAAACCGGTGTCCGTTGGACGCTTTCGGCTCAATCATGCCGATCATGTCAATTCCCAACATAGAGAAAGGCCATGGTGATGAAATCACATTCAGAAGTGTCGGAGGAATATGAATCTTATCCGCGTAAATTTGACACTTGTGACATTTCTTCACATACTTGCAACAGTCAGACTCCATTGTCAGCCAATAGTAGCCGGCTCTCAACATCTTCTTAGCCATGGCATGTCCATTGGAATGAGTACCAAATGAACCCTCATGGACCTCAGTCATCAACAGGTTTGCTTTGTGTCTATCCACGCATCTGAGCAAAACCATGTCGAAATTTCTCTTATACAGCACTTCACCACTGAGGTAGAAACTGCCTGACAACCTTCTCAAAGTTTTCCTATCTTTCACAGATGCCCCAGGCGGGTAGACCTGGTTCTGGAGGAAATTCTTGATATCAAAATACCAAGGCTTGTCATCTTTCACTTCTTCAATTGCAAATACGTGAGCTGGTCTGTCCAAGCGCATCACAGTAATATTGGGGACATCATTCCACCGTCTGACCACAATCATGGAAGCAAGCGTACAACTCATCCATCATCCGATTATCCTCTCGAGGAATATGATAAAATTCAACTTCTGTAAAGAAAGTTGAAATCCTTCTTGCGTAATCTCTGTATGGGATGAGACTTGGTTGATTCGTCTCCCATTCACCCTTGATCTGATTAACAACCAGGGCCGAATCGCCATACACATCAAGATATTTGATTCTCAAATCAATGCATTCTTCAAGTCCCATAATACAGGCTTCATACTCCGCCATATTATTCGTGCATTTGAAAGTTAGCCTTGCTGTAAACGGAATGTGTGAACCTTGAGGAGTAATGATCACTGCCCCAATTCCATTTCCATATTGATTAACAGCGCCATCAAACACCATCGTCCATCTGGAACCAGGTTCCGGACCTTCATCAAGTGTAGGCTCATCGCAATCTTTCATCTTCAAATACAGAATCTCCTCATCCAGGAAGTCATACTGAACAGGCTGATGATCTTCGATCGGCTGGTGCGCTAAATGGTCAGCCAAGATACTACCTTTGATAGCTTTTGAGCTCGATACTCAATATCATACTCAGACAACAACATCTGCCAACGGGCAATCCTCCCAGTTAAAGCAGGCTTCTCGAAGATATACTTAATTGGATCCATTCTGGATATCAACCAAGTTGTATGATTTATCATGTACTGGCGCAAACGCTTAGCAACCCAAGCTAAAGCACAACACGTCTTCTCAAGCATAGAGTACCGAGACTCACAATCAGTAAACTTCTTACTGAGGTAGTATATAGCAAATTCCTTCTTCCCCGATTCATCTTGTTGACCGAGTACACAACCCATCGAGTCTTCAAGAACTGTCAAATACATAATCAGAGGTCTTCCTTCCACAGGCGGAGACAAGATCGGAGGTTCAGACAGATATTCTTTGATACTGTCGAAAGCTTTCTGGAAATCGTCGGTCCAATCGTGAGACTGATCTTTCCGAAGAAGCTTGAATATCGGCGCACATGTAGCAGTCATGTGGGATATAAATCTGGAAATGTAATTCAAGCGGCCAAGAAAACCTCGGACTTGCTTCTCAGTTTTGGGTGCAGGCATCTCTTGTATTGCTTTGACCTTTGCAGGATCAACCTCAATACCTCTTTCACTTACCACAAAACCCAACAATTTGCCAGAACGGACTCCAAATGTACACTTGTTCGGATTCAGGCGAAGTTTAAACTTCCTCAAACGCTGAAAAAGCTTCGACAAATGCTCAATATGCTCAACTTCCATTCGGGACTTAGCAATCATATCATCAACATAGACCTCTATCTCCTTGTGCATCATATCATGAAACAAGGTAGTCATAGCTCGTTGATACGTGGCTCCGGCGTTCTTCAAACCGAAGGGCATCACTCGATAACAGAATGTTCCCCAAGGTGTGATGAATGTTGTCTTCTCCATATCCTCTGGTGCCATCTTGATTTGATTATATCCGGAAAATCCGTCCATAAAGGAAAAGACTTTGAATTTAGCTGTATTATCTACCAACATATCAATGTGTGGTAGAGGAAAATCATCTTTCGGGCTAGCCTTATTCAAATCTCTATAATCAACGCACATACGGACTTTTCCGTCCTTCTTAGGAACAGGCACAATATTGGCCACCCATTGAGGATATGTAGAAGTCACCAGAAACCCCGCATCAATTTGCTTCTGAACTTCCTCTTTGATCTTCACTGCCATATCTGGATGAGTTCTTCTGAGCTTCTGCTTCACAGGCACGCACTCAGGCTTTAAAGGCAGGAAATGTTGCACAATATCTGTATCTAAACCCGGCATGTCTTCATAGGACCAAGCAAAGATATCTGAATATTCTCGTAGCAAGCTGATCAAATCTTCCTTGACAGACCCTTCAAGAAGTGCCCCAATCTTCACCAGACGAACACAATCCTCAGACCCCAAGTTGACTGTTTCCAAGTCTTCGAGATGCGGCTGAATGATCTTCTCTTCATGCTCAAGGAGACGGGTAATCTCATCAGGAATCTCCTCAACGTCATCTTCCTCTGCCTCCAATACAGGAGATTCAAAATTGGGAAATGGCGTTGGATCATTATGTTCAATGGGTTTTAGGATCAACCTGCATAATGATTTTGGTTAATGAAAAACTTTTAGAATTTAAACAAGCAAACCATTATGCAGATGAAAAAGATTGCTTTTATTCTTGTTTTTTATGGGTTTTTTGTGATCACTGATTTCATGCAAAAAAGCAAAAAGTGAAAACAAAAGGAAAAACAAATGTTTAACAATGCATTAATTGAATGAAAACATCCTTGTATATATGCTTTGCCAACAATGTCATCACTTCTCCTTTTGGCATGGGAGAAGGGTTTCAAACAAAGTGAACAATTACTCTGATCTATGGATGACCGTAGGAACATCTACAGCGACCCAATTGTGGCAGACACCACCAGGAATAACGAAATTGTTCAGGTTCTCTGCATCCTCTTCCAAGATAGCAGCAACTTCCTCCTCAGGTTGATCATCATGGATGAATCCTCCACTCTTGAACAAACCTTGCTCATTACATGCCCCAAAACAGTAGCCAATGCCAGCCCGGGATCTATTGTCTTCAAGTTCGATCACCTTCCCTAAACCAGCAACTGCACCACATTCAATGGCCAGCTTCGCATCACGGTAGGAAGTGAATGAAGGAGACTTCTTCTCGATTGGTTCATCGATAGATAAAGCTTGGAATGGCGTTCCAACTTCATCTTCAGCGTCAATGTACGAGAAAGAAGACAGATGGCTAACCAAGAGAGCCTTTTCTCCCCCTACTACAACCAATTTCTTATTTTTGACAAATTTCAGCTTCTGGTGTAGGGTGGATGTCACGGCGCCATCCTCGTGAATCCATGGTCTGCCTAAGAGACAACTATAAGATGGGTGGATATCCATTACTTGGAAGGTAACTTGGAAGTCACTTGGTCCGATTTTGATTGGGAGATCCACTTCCCCAATCACTGTCTTACGCGACCCATCGAATGCTTTCACAACAACCCCACTCTGCCTCATAGGAGGACCTTGATATGACAATCTGGAGAGTGTGGTTTTTGGCAATACATTTAGAGATGATCCAGTGTCCACCAGCACATTGGATATTGCATCAGATTTGGAATTCATGGAGATATGTAAAGCCATGTTGTGGTCTCTTCCCTCCTCAGGGAGATCAGCGTCACAAAAGCTCAAAGTGTTGCAAGCGGTAATGTTTGCAACAATACTATCAAATTGATCAATGGTGACGTCGTGATCAACATACGCCAGATCCAAGACTTTCTGCAGAGCCTCCCTATGGGGTTCTGAATTCAGCAGCAGAGAAAGAATGGAAATCTTGGATGGCGTTTGTAGAAGCTGGTCTACAACGTTGTACTCACTCTTTCTGATGAGCCTCAGCATCTCATCAGATTCTTCATCTACAATACCACTCGGGCCAACTGAAGAAACGGGGGTTTTTTGTACAGAGGAGGATGGTTTAGCGACATCACGTGCCGGATTCTGAATATTCACAGCGGTCCCAACCGGACGCTCAACAGTATCAGAAGCAACAACCTTAGGAGGCGCAGAAAACAAACGACCACTTCGAGTCAACCCACTTACATCAGCGACGTTGGTCACGGAAGTCGAAGGTAAAGGCATTTCTACCCCATCTTGCACAGCAACAGGGTTATATCTGAACAGTACGACTTTGTCTGAAGAGTAAGGCACAGGGCCTGCAGGTTTAATGACCAAAGAAGGGGAAGCCTTCGGCTTGCTGCTATTATAGCGGATAACAACAGGCTCGGGCAGCTTGAACACTAGTGAAATGACATTAACCTCAGGTTCGTCTTCATCAACATTGTGATTCTGCAAAATCTCAATGGTACCCTCATTCAACAGCTCTTGAAGTTCTCGGCGTACCTGATTGCAACCCAAGCGGTTAACCGAGCAGACGCGGCACTTGTCGTGGTTATGCTCCATGTAGCTGTACTGACACAGCAAACGATGTAATTCAACCAACGACTGTCTAATGTGGCTTACATATCTGACCTTGTACTTCCCAAGGCATTCCTGAACCATATTAACCGATTTCCCATGCGCAGGCAATGGGTTCTTGGTGACATTCGGGCCTGAATCTTCAAAACTCAAGATTCCACATCTCATAAGGTCTTGAACCTTAGTCTTGAGTGGGTAGCAATTCTCAATGTTATGACCCGGAGCACCGGAATGGTAAACACAATGCTGATCTGGTTTATACCACCATTGTGGATTTGCAGGAATGGCAGGAGGATCCCTGGGAGAAACCAATTTCCTTTCCAACAAGGAAGGATAAAGCTCTGCATATGACATAGGAATTGGATCGAAGCTGATCTTCTTTCTATCATAACTCAAGTTAGCTTGATTGGTTGTACTTCCACGAGGCTGGTAAGCCTGTTGCTGTGGACGATGTTGTTACTGGTACTGAGGCTGTTGATATTGTTGCTGATGCTGATATTGCTGATGTTGCTGAGCATTGTCTTTAAAGACAGGTGCTATATGAGCCATCTGGTGCTGATGACCGGCACGACGTGCGGGCTTCCTCTGAACATAGGGTCTTCTGTGCTTGGGATGGGATTGCACAGCATATGCTTCCCCATCCTTCCTCTTAAACGCCCCATATCGTTTAGAAGAAGACCTCTCATCTTTCGCCAATCGTCCCTCACGGACACCTTCCTCAAGATGCATCCCCATGTTCACCATCTCGGTGAAATCAGAGGGAGCGCTTGCTACCATCCGCTCATAATAGAATGAGCCAAGAGTCTTCAAAAAGATCTTGGTCATTTCTTTCTCCTCCAGCGGTGGAGTAATCTGAGCTGCCAGCTCTCGCCACCTCTGGGCGTACTCCTTGAATGTCTCCTTATCCTTCTGAGACATGGCCCTGAGTTGGTCACGGTCAGGCGCCATATCAACGTTGTATTTATACTGCTTGACGAAGGCTTCGCTAAGATCGTTGAAGGATCGAATATTAACACTGTCTAGATTCATGTACTATCTGAGCGCAGCACCGGACAGGCTGTCTTGAAAATAATGAATCAGAAGCTGATCATTATCAGTTTGGGTAGACATCTTCCTGGCGTACATGACCAGGTGAGCGAGTGTACAGGTGTTCCCTTTATACTTTTCAAAGTCAGGTACTTTGAATTTAATCGGTATCTTCACACCGGGAACGAGGCACAACTCGGCAGCAGACTTGCCGAACAAATCTTTACCTCGAAGAGTCCTCAATTCCTTTCTCAGCTCGAGGAATTGGTCGTTCATGGCGTCCATATTTTCATTAACGTCCGGGCCCTCAGACGGCTCAGAGTGATAGATAGTGTCGTCTACCCTTGGCATGGTATGCACGACAGGAGGAGCGGCAACAGGGACCGGGCTAGATGCCGGCATGTGAGCAAAAGTTGGCGCAGGCAGATCAGGCATAAAACCTGGAGGCATTCCCCAAGGGAACCCGGGTGGCATAGCATTGGGCACCTGATGAGCACTAACTGGCACAGTCGAAGCGACGACCTCTGAGATGACCGTCCTCTGGGTAGGCGTTGCGGGCGGTTGAGCAGGTTGGTTTTGAGCAGCGAGGAGTTGCTCCATTAAAGCGCCAAGTCTGGCGACCTCTTCTTTCAGTTCTCTGTTCTCTTGTTCTAGCTGCTCCATAACTCTTGCAGAATTGACTCGAGTATAATACCGGTGAGTCAGCTTGTCTTCAAAATAAATGAAGAACACAGAGTTAGGACAAGAGGACCAGAAACAAAGGGTACCTGCTTATGCAAAAATGATGCATGAAATGCTTGTGCATATGCTTTGTTTATTTCCAAGGAAACTTTAGGGTATTATTTGCAATATTTTGAATAGTTAAAGCATTTTAAGTTCTCATGGAAAATATCTCATTCAATATATCGAGACAAAGAAGTACAGCATTTTTGATCATTACAAAGAGAAAAGGGAAATAAACATCCTATGGATCCCTAGAAGCTCGGGATGCTGGAAGACGAGAAGTACACAGCTTCTTGATCTCTCTCTCATAGGCCGCTTCCATGTCTGCTTTCTCCTTTGCAATTCGATCATACCTCCTCTTCCAGAATTTGGAAGACTGAGGAAGCAGAGAGGTCCAAGTGTCGTTCGGATCGTCGATCACTCGATGCTCGAGGAACTCAATCATAGCGTCCTTCTCCTTAAGTTGCTGAAGCAATTCTTCTCTTTCACGGATCCAAGCACGTGAAAGGTCTTCTTCTCTCAACTCCTCTACACGTCGGGTAGGGAGGGTTGAAGGCCCAGCCACATCCAACGGTGTAGGTCTCGGATGATCATATGGCATCAAGTACACGGCAGCTCTCTGTCTGACCCAAGAGGTGTATGGCTCCAAAGCAATGCAGTTCTTTGGACCCAACTCGTTTCTACTCTTCTTGTGAATACTGCGCCAAGCACGAACAAATCTGGCTTTCAGGCCTTGGGGATCTTTACCCTCCTGAAAGAATACGCCTTCTAACAGAATGTTATGAGGTTTATCCTTTAGGGGGAACCCAAGCTGATGTCGTGCGAGAATGGGATTGTAGTTGATCCCACCACATGTGCCAAGAAGAGGCACATTAGGGAATTCACCACAATAGTCAATGATCTGGACGGTATCATACACGCGATCATACCAAGAGATATCATCATTAGTGAGAGACATAAGTCTCTAAGACCACCGTAGACATCCCTTGTTCTCCTTGAAAGCAACTGTCTGCGGCAAGTGCGAAATAAACCACTTGTACAGCAGGGGTAGACAGCAGACAATAACTCCTCCACCCTTCGCATTCCTCAGATGCAAAGAGACATAGGCATCGCCCAACAAAGTCGGAACGGGATTAAGAACTGAGAAGATCCTAATGGCGTTCATGTCCACGAACTTGTCGAAGTTGGGAAACAACACCAATTCATAGATGAGCAGCACAAACAAAGCCTCAAAGGCATCCTCACTCATGGCCTTCCCATAAAAGGTAGCTTGAGCAATGAGGAACTCGGAAGGAAAACCCTGAATTCCGCCTTTGGTAGTCAGATTAGCCCTAATCAAATCTTCATCTATGTGCAACAAATTGGCAATCTCTCGAGCAGTCGGAATACTCTCTAGGCCACTGAACGGCACTTGATCCAGAATCGGGATCCCAATAAGATGAGAATACTCCTCCAAAGTAGGCAGCAACTGGAAATCCGGGAAAGAGAAGCAGTGATACAGAGGATCATAAAACTGGGCTAGAGTACTCATCAACCCTTCATCAACCTGAGTAGTCAGCAGAGGCAGAAGCTTTCCATAGCGAGCTTTGAAACCCAAGGGATCTAATACATAAGATGTCAGATTCCTTAACTCTTTTACATCGGGCTGTCTAAAGCTGTACTTCTTTGTATGCCTTTTTGGTCTTTCCATGTCTGAAAATTTTGCAAATAAACCCTTTTAAGTTCCTTGAATTTTTTTTTTCTTTTCTGATGACATGAAGTGCAGATGGATGCATGAATGCATGAATGCAACAATCACACTCAAGGATCAAACAAGTCACACCAAACAAAGGTCATGAGAAAGCTCATTGTATCCCTAATATCAATCATCCATTTTGGTGGATTTAGGTTTTCACCTTATCGACACCCAAGTTCCATTGATATTAACGGTACATGAACCGGCTCAAACATCCTTAATATCAACCATCCGTTTTGGGGGATTTAGGTTTTATACCTGATCAACGCCCAAGTTCCATTGATATTAAGGTTGTCTGAACGACTCAACCATGAATCACGGGTTTGCTGAGAGTCACGAGCATGGAGTCTCGGTTAAGAACCACCCAAAGGGAGTGTACTAGGGTTTTAAACCTGCCAGACATGTTCTACCAGAGGTTCCCATAATCATCGTTCCATCTTTCGAATATTATCGGAGGAACGAATACTCGTATTCCAAAAATATTCTCAAGAGAAACTCTTATGAGTGTAGTATCGCGTAACAATCGCATCAGAACTTACATCTGAACGACCTCCGCACTACGTCCTAAAAAAAAGGCCAAGATGGGCTTGGTAAACTACGGTCCTTGGCTTCTGCGGCACATGATTGAAAGAATAATGCCTAACCACAAATAACTTGTGTGACATTATTAAGCCAACATGACCTCCACCAAGTGAATGGACTCGCAAGTCAACTGGCTAAGGAATACTCCACACCAGTCAACAAGACTATGCCATTCTCCTATCCTAGAGTGCACTCGAGTTCGGGTATAGAACTCATCTCACAGAGATCACCAAAGCAAACAGCAATTGTATATCAAGCAATTCAAACATTACAATCAATACAGTTATCCCAAATTGTACAAAAATACGTCAAATAACAAATAAACAAATATCATACAACAAAGGTGAAAAGTAGGCAATACTACCAAGGATTTTCCCTCCCCAGCAGAGTCGCCACTTTTCTGTAGCGGTGTATTCGTCACTTTCTGATTTATTGATTAAATCAAAAGCAAAGCATTCAATGAATCGAGTCGCCACCGCACTTTTATTTATCCAAAGGATTGGCTAAAAAGCGAACAAAAGCCTAAGAAGTTTTACACATAGAAAACTAATGAAAAGATCAGAGAATCTGGGTAAGGGGTAAGTTACGCAATGAGAAGGTGTTAGGCACCCAAAACGTCCTAAGTACTCCTAGGGAGCCCTTTTCACACTTGTTGTACTAAATTGTTATTTGTTATGAAATATTTATTGTGCAAACATGAATGGGATGATGAGAAAAGAATATACAATTTTTATTGTTTTTGTGTTTGAACGGATGAACCCGTTGCCTACGTACCTTCCATCAAAGGTAAGGATCAAAACACCGTAGTTCGGCTAAAAGATTTCTAAAAGTTAGTGGATTCAATTATAAACACAAGCCTTAAGGTCTTACGTTATCCACGGGAGAAAACTCAACCTTATACAAACAACGAGTCCACCATGTGAGAAAAGCTTCAACTTGCTAGTGAGGGGTTAACCCTATAATAAGCAAGGAAGACTTACAATTCAATCAACTAAGGACAAATAGGTGAGATTAACATCAACCAATTAGGATAAATCAAACCTATGGCTAATGTATGAAAACTCAGTAAGAATGGACAAAGCCACAAAACAATTGAATGGGTGAAGTTAATTGATTATGATTATTCACAAAAGGAGGGTCAAAGTATGATTAAGATTGATTCAAAAGAAGTATTATGAAATGGAGTTTGAAAAGTCAAGGACTTAGGGTCCAGGTTTCTAATTTGAAAGCATGAAGATGTTTGCACAATATTTATCTAAAGTTTTGAAAGTAATGTGTGAAAAGGTTTAGGATAAAATGGATAAATGGATGAAGATGGAGTGTAAAACTTCCTAGAAGGTTCACCTCTTGAAATCATATAGAAGATGACTCAAGTGTGTCCTTTGGAATAGGCAATGAGCAATAGCAAACAAGCAAAGGAAAGGAAGAAAGTCAACAAAAGCGGATACCGGATGCCAATCACTGGACTTATACCAATCTCCTAAAACAAAATTGGATATCAGAGGCCACTCTATGGACTTATACCAATCTCCTCAACAAAGAAAAAAAAATAAAAAAAAATGGATACCGGATGCCAATCTATCTGGGCTTATACCAATCTCCAACATAACAAAGCAAACACTTGGATGTCAGATGCCAATTTATCTGGGCTTACTCTAACCTCCAACATATGATCATAGGAAAACAAATGCCAAAATACATGGACTTACAATTGCATCCTCACATACAACCAACAAATGCATCAAGCAGAGAGAAGATGAGTGGCCAATGAAATGGTCTTATACTCACTTCCATATCATAGGAACAATGGCCAATGAATGGTCTTACAATTGTCCTCAATGGGCAATCAACAAAGATATGTCACAAAGACAAATGAAATGATCATGCACTAATGAGTAATTAATGATGATAAATGCACAAAGCATGCAAGCAAACATGTACATATGAAGTAAGCAATCAATCAACCAAAGTCATTCAGCACACTCTATAACCAAACAATTAGGCTCATACAAAGGGTTAGGCATTGAAGCCAACTGGAATAGGGTTAATGGTGCTCTTAACCTTGACATTGAGAGCCAAGGTGAAGCAGATGAAAGGATATAAGGGGTGTGCCTCATGCTCTTATCCCTGGTTAGGGAGAGCTTCAAATGATAGAAGGTGTGGGAGTTCAGAAAGTAGGAACTCTCTCCATAGATTATTGACTTGATTGATCTTGGGCTTTTACTCACTATGCATCAACACATGTGGTGTGAGCAAGGTGAGTGACACACAGAATAGTAGGAGATAGGCTACATATCTCTTTTATCTACCAATTGCCTTATTCAAAGGACTTTTCCTGCTTGGGACAAAAGTAAACAAGCACAAACATTGCCTCTTAAGGAGGACTTCAGACAGTTGCCTGGCCAAGTAACAGGCCAGGTCTTCCAGACTACATGAAGAAGAAAGTGTTATACCTCAATGCAAATGCTATCAAGCAAAGCAATGCAAGTTCTCAAAGAACTATTAGCAACTAATGGTACCTGAAACCAATCAAACATAATCAGTATGCAACTCAAATTCAAAACCAATATAAGATAAGGATCAACAGTCAACACAATCGATCCCATGTGCAAAGCACAAAGCTCAAAGCATATGAGCTAAGCATCCTACAAAACAAACAAGTTAGTTCATGACAAACAATCAAACTCAATCAACTTGCATTAATCTCCTTAAAGCATTTGCTTCTTAACCTGAAAAACCAAACTCAAACATGAGCAACAAGACCACTAGGACAAGCCTAGGGTCAAAAGGAGATTAAAAATCCAAAACAACAAGTGAAAGATATCCAAAATCAAGTTCAAACAATTAAGAAACAAACCCAAGTGGTTTCACATTCATATCATTCATCATTATCATTTCGCAAACAAATTAGGTCAAAGCATGTCAAATAGAACCTCAAAGAAGTCAACAGAAAGACTCCACTCAAATCCACTCACAAACATTCCAATAAATCCTCAAATAATTCATGATCAAACATCATCCATAACATGATAAGCATACCAAATTTCAGTTCATTTGGATCAAGGGAAGTAAGTCAATGAAAATCAGAAAGTCAAAGCAAGTTCAAGCAAATTCATACAAAGCATCAAAACATGCACCAACTTCAATTAATCATAAAACAGAAACAAAACATGATAAATGAATGGGACTAAAGCCATGATAAACTTCAAGATGTCTACATTACTCATGCCAAATTTCACATCCATCAAATTAATAATCAGAATTTCACAAACCAAATACAAACATGTATCACAAAAGATCAACAAATGACCAAACAGGGGAGAAAATTCCAATCAAATAGGAAATGCCATCAATAATTCCAGAAAAATTCACATGTATTTTCAACATCCATAAGTATCTTCATGCAAAAATCCTGACCATTTTGAGTTCAATAAGCATGGTAATTAAAATCATGAAGTTGGACATGAATGGTGTGACACAAATTGTCACACCTCTATTCAAAAAATCATATCTCATCAACCAGCAATGATAAAATTACAAACTCTATGCCAAAATCACCATGAACATGTCTAGTTTAATCACAAAAAATTTGAGAGGCATTGGAGCAAGCATCATCATTTCATAAGCAAAATGGTATGGCATACACAAAATGGACACACATGAGCAAACTCTAGCCCAATTAAAAATCCACATGTGCAAAAGATCTGGAAAAATCACCATAATAAACTAGAGATCATGAGGAGCATTTCAAAAAAAATCCCATGTTATTTGGACAAGTAATGGCAGAGTTATGAATTTTCTAAGATTGGCATACCAATTGAAACAAAAAAATGAAAATGAAAATGATTTAATTGGAATTATTTCTGATAATGGCATTTTGGTAATTAAGCGGCCACTTAAGTGAAACGCCGCGTTTCACTTAAGGGCGTGTCCTGTGCTTATTGGTTACATGGCCAGGAAACGGGAAAAACATGCAAAACGCAATTCCAATGGATCAAATACGAATTCTGGGTGGAAATATTAGGGTTTAAGCAAGCATTCAAGTGTTCTTCATCGAATTTTCCAGCAAAAACATTTTGCAACCAAAATCAATAAATGATATGCCATTACGTTCATCTCACAGTGTACATCAACAATCCAACACTCATTTACACTAATTCATGCTAAAATGGAAGAATCGAGCAAGATAATATTTGACAAACAAACTTCAAATCAGCATTTCTCTTTTAATACTTAATGAAAATCAAAACTATAACATTCAGTGAACTCAGCATGGCAAGATCTACCCAAAGCCTAACATGATTTCAAGAATAAAGAGAATCGAAAACCAACCTCTTTGAAGATGCAGTTTCGAAACAGTGGTTTTCAAGCCTTGCCAAGTAGAAATAGAAGTTCAATGGTGTCCCAGAAGAGTGTTGAAGGTTCAGTTGCTTTGATTTCAGCTCAAAAGCTCAACTGCCATGGAAGAGTTTCAATGGAACAGTGCTGGAAATGGCTCAACAGTTGCGAAATGATGCTTGCAGAAGCTTCTAAAATGTTGGTAGATGATGAATCAATGAACCAAGGCACGAGTTCTTTGGCAATTTTCAGAAAAAATCCAAGTGGAGAATTGAGAGTTTTTGAGAGAAAAGGTTTGAATCTGAGTTTTGTAAATTAGGGCTAGGGTTTTCAGTCTGAAATATGCAATATATACTCCTGATTAACAATGCCTAAACATGGTTAGTGGAATGGTAAATGAGATTAGCTCAAATGGAGGTGTTTTGGTCAATTTGTAAAAACACTCAAGTTGCATGTGCATGGCATGCTACAGTGCGAAAATGGGCCTAAACACATCCCAAATTTGGTTTTTGATCATTTGCAATTGGTAGAAAGTGTAGGCAAGGCTTAATTTGAAAGTCAATTTTTCACCTCTCCCTTTTTTAATTCAATGCACTTGAAAAAGGCCATTTTGATTGGATAATTTTTGGTGAAATGTGATGAAGGATTTGGATAGAGCATGTCAAGTGTGACTTGTAGCAAAAAACCTCACTCAATTTGGCCAAATGGTTTGAAAGTTATCTCACTTTGAAGTTCAAAAATTCTTGAGAATGATTTGATCATAACTTGCCAACCACACATGAGAAATGAGTGTTCTTGGACTTTTTGGAAATGGGAGAACAAGATCTTCAACTTTCATGTTGGACAAAAATTCATATGAAGCTAGTATGATGAAGTAAATTTGAGGAGAAGAACTTTCCATTTTTGGCAATTTCCAATTACAGGTCAACTTACTATTTTTGGAAACTTTTCACCTGACCTCAAATTCTTCAATGATGATGTTTGACATGTTATATGAGGTTTATATGGACATGAATGAGACCTCTCAAACCAATTCCTACCATCAAATCACTGATTAAATGCACAGTTGACCATAGTTGACTTTGCTAGGGCTTTGGTTGACTGAACCATGTTCTAATGAATTCCCAGCCCCTACCACTTGAGATCTTGATTCAAAATGATGTCACAACTCATATGAACTCTTAATGAATGATCATGGTGCCCAAATTCTTCAAGAATGGCCACCATCCACTGTTCAATGAATGATTTGACTGTTTTGACCTAGCTTGCTTCATCTGCAAGTAACTTGGTTAGATGACAATATTTTTGTACTTTTGGTTAGTAAAAAAATGAAAAGCAACGATATACAAATGCAATACATGCTTGGTGATCAAGAACCACACTCACAAGATAACCCACCCACAAGGAGGGAAGCAAAGGTGCACAAAGATCCTTGAGGCAATGATATGATATGATGCCATGAGGGATCTTAGGGACAAAATTGGGGTCTTACATTAGGCCTTCTTCTTCTTCTCTCCACTCTAACCCAAGCCAAAACCTCTTGTGCAAACATTTAGCTATTGTTTTCAAACATTAGAAACCTAAGCCTTATGCTTTTGATTTTCAAACTTTCTTTTCATAACACTTATTTTGAATTGAATCTTTAAGTCAACTTTGACCATTTTTGTATATACTTCTAATTGGTAAATATAACCCATTCAAAATGTGTTTTTTTGTGGTTCCAATGGCCACCTTCTTAATCAAACTTTTCATAACCTTTAGCTATTAGGTTTTGAGTTATCCTTGTGGTAGATGTAATACTCACCTATATCCTTAGTGATGGACAATGAGTCTTCCATGCTTATTATAAGATTAACCCCTCACTAGCATGTTGAAGCTATCCTCACAGGGTGGATTTGCGGTTTGGTTGAGTTTTCTCCCTTTGATAACAAAAGACCTTAAGGCTTTTGGACCAATCAATTCACCAACTTGTTTTGAGATTTTTACCCCGAACTACGAGGTTTTTATCCTAATCTTTTTATAAGATGGTACGTAGGCAATGGGTTTATCCATGCAAACACAAAATGTAAATAACTTGTATATTCTCTTCTCATCTCTTCAATCATGTTTGCACAAATAAATTTTCACAAAATAACAACCTTTACAACAAGTATGAAAAGGGCTCCCTAGGAGTACCTAGGATGTTTTGGGTGCCTAACACCTTCCCATTGTATAACCAACCCCCTTACCCAGATCTCTGTTCCTTTTACTAGTTTTTGTTAAAACTATTAGGTTTTTGTTCGCTTTCTAACCATTCCTTTGGATAAATAGAAGTGTGGTGGCGACTCGACTTGTATGATTTACCTTGGATTTAGTCAATATATCTAATGGTAACGAATACCCCGCTACAGATATGGCTCCAGACAGGGACCAGTTGAGGGCGATGTCCCAGAAAGAGAAAGAGACTTTCAAGGAATACGCCCAGAGATGGCGAGAACTGGAAGCTCAGATAATGCCACCCCTGGAAGAGAAGGAGATCACAAAGATCTTCTTAAAGACTTTGAGCTCTTTCTATTATGAAAGAATGATTGCTAGTGCTCCCTCAGACTTCACAGAAATGGTGAATATGGGGATGAGATTGGAAGAAGGGGTCCATGAAGGACGGTTATCTAGAGATGAAGGTTCCTCAGCAAATAAGTATGGAGGCTTTTCTATGAAGAAAGAGGGAGAGACTCATGTTGTATCCTCCCATATTAAGATAAGACCCTCTGTAAGGAGGAAGGGTGTGCGTCGTGCCGTCAACCAACACCAGGTGGCTCATATATCACCTGCTTTTAGAGAAGTTCATCAACAACAACAACATCATCAACAACAACAAGCCAACCAGCCTCGCAAAAATAATAATGTAAGACCCCAATTTTGACCCTAAGATCCCTCATGGCATCATAACATTGCATTTGCATCTTGCCTCAAGGATCATAGCATCTTGGCTCCTAACCTTGGGTGGGAACACTTGTGAGTTGGTTTGAGATCACCAAGCATGCTTGAATTGTATATTATTGCTTTTCTTCTTTTGTCTACTAACCAAAAGCACAAAAATATATCACTAACATCTTTTGTTTTGTAGCTTGAGCAGTCAAGATCCAAAACTTCTAGGAGATCCTATGTGCATTGATATGGCCAAGTGAAGATGGAAGCAAGCTTAACAATGGTTCCCAAAGTTCTCATCCATCAAATATGCCTCCCAAGTATCTCGATTCACCATTTTGATCAAAACAAACCAAAGGGTTTGAGGATTGTTTCCCAAGGAAACCCTAATTCATCTATTCATCAACTGTGCCTTGCTCATGAAGCAACCTCAACCCATGATCAAATACAATAAAATGGAGTTATTTAATTCATCATTTCATTCATATTTGATCTTATATGAGTGTCCTCAATCATTAATTCATCAAGGTTTGAGGTATGGACTTGAAAAGTTGATCAGTCAATTCATCTGACTATTTTGAAATACACTGAGACCTGACTTTTAATGTGTTTGTCAAATGGAGATGACCCCAAGAGAAAACATGTTCTTAAGGACAGTATGAACAACTTTCATGTTCATCAAAAATTGATTTGAAGCTTGTAAGGTCATCATCCATTTCAAAACATTATAGGTCATTTTAACTGAAACCCTAATTTTGGGTTAAGTTCCCAAGAGCATAACACATTCATTTTTCATGATTTTGAGGTGGGATCAAATTCATTGGAAAGTTTAATATGTCTAATTAATTTGTTATGTTGACCAAATGTTCATAATCTTAAAATAAATACATGTGATAATGCAAAACATTATAGGTCACTTTGGACCAAAGGCATTGAAATGTGAAAAAGTCCAACTTCAAGTGCCCATAACTTTCTCACCAAAAATGCAAATGATGCAAAATTTAAGTCCAAATTGATTATATTGAAAATATCTACAACTTTGAAGTTTAAGGTTTTATCATTTGGAACTTGTATCATTGAAACAGAAGGGCTTGAAGTTGACCATTTTTGGAAATTTTCACATACACATGTTTTGTGCCTTGCACTTCATGATTAATTTTCACCAATTTCCCAATTCCAAATGAAGTTTTGGTCGACATAACAATTGATCCTTATGCCAAGAGCTTTCCAACCATTAACCATAAGGCTATGTTTCATTTTTGGAAATGTCATTTTCGAAGAGGAGAAAGTTTTAGTGCACTTTTGGAAACATATTGAAAACACATTGCACAAGCTCATGACATCATTTCTGCACGTCCATTTTAATTCCATATGATACCAGTATTCATTTCCAATCAGAATTGGGCCCTCCATGTGCCTGTACAGGCCCTCTTCATCCATGCACATGCTTTGTTCATGCTTCTACCTTGCCAATTGCTCTATATAGGAGTGCATAGCTTCACAATAGGGAAACCTGAAGGCGCCTGTTATGTTGCAAGAATCCCTCCATAGCCTTAACCTTGCTCATCTTCATCCTGAGATCATACTGCAAGCAAAAGCTTTGAAGAATCGTGCTCTCAAGCTCCACATTTCAGAGGTGGATATCCAAACTTATTTTCTTCGAAACACTTTGTTTATAGCTTATTTATTGCATTTATTGGGTTGGCTGAAGTCCTCTCATCAAAGGCAACATAATTGTGCTTTGAATTTTGAAAATCCTTTAAGTTTCAGTTGAACATCATAATTTTCAACCTCTGATTTCTTTTACCATGGAAGTCTAGAGCGAAAATAGATGGCACAGGGGTGATGTACATCACCCTAGCTTTCCATTGCTATATAGATCGTGGCATTTGATGAAGGTTGTCATGTCTGCAACTCTCACTGGCGTTGGAGGTCTCGCCAGAAAAGACGGTGGTGCACACCATCGTCCCAACTCCAGATCAAATCCTGACCACACGATCTTGTTTCCAGATCTAATCTAGACCACTTCTGTTTATGACTTTTTTAATGGCAACATGTGGCTCGTTTGACTAGCGTGTTTGGTAGGCGCGCGCACTTAGATCCGTCTGATGCGCCAGCTCAATGAATGAGCTCCTGATCCAACGCCTCACACTTTTCCTGATTTTTAATTTCTGATTTTAATTTCCATTTTATTTCTTTTATTCCTTTTTATTTCAAAAAATCATATCTCACTCATTATTGGTCCAAAAAATGTGAGACTAATTGCATTATTTCTCTTTTAATTTCTAGTTTCTAAAAATGATTTTTAATATTTTTTTATTTTATCATTTGATATTTTTTATGAATTTTCTATTTTCTGGTTATTTTTAATTCATTTTAAATAGTTTTTGATATTCAAAAAATACAAAAATATTTTCTCAACCTCTTTGAATGATGATGGATCTATGAAAAATATTCTCATCAATTTATTAATTGATTTGAGATTTTAATTCAATTAGGTTATTTTTATGCATTTTTAATTGATTAAAAATAGTTTCTGGTTTCTAAAAATGCTGAAATTTTTTGTCAAACTTTGTTTGACCATGTTGAAGTTAGGAGGATCCATTTGGACTTTTCAAAGTTGATTTGAAATGGATTTGAAGTTTGACCTTTTACTGTTTATTTTAATTCAAGTATTACTTTAATTTTGAAAAATACCAAAAATATTTTATTTGTTTCTTGACTTCTAAGCTTCATTTTGCTTTTGTTTACTAATGTTTGACCTTGATTCCATCTATCTTTGGTCAATGTATGTTGAGGATCTCATTTGATTTCCATTAATGTACTTTCTTATTCATCTTCTTCTTCTTTTTCTTTTTCTTTTTTTGATCAATGAGTTAAAGATTGGTGGTTAGCCTTGATGTATGGGAGGTTTAACCTTCCTTGATTCAAATCTAATTCACCTTGATCATAGATCAAGTGAATGGATTTGCATTAAGGATAGGTTGCTTCCTAATCAAGCAAAGAACCTAAATAAATACAAGATCATTTCTCATCTTCTTTTGGCATGGCAAGTTGTAGGAGCCTGATTCACTAACCAAGATCTCTAACTTGTGTTGTTGCCTATATTTTTATTGACCGACCTCAGATAGGTGTGACTACTACATTAGTCCACTTACGATTGCTTAACATAGCGCTAAATTGCCTTATGGCACACTAATACTAACCATTAACCATTAACATTTAATTCTTGCACTTTACATTTATGCAATTTACTATTCTTGTACATATTATTCATTTGCTTTTTCCCTTTTCTCATTTGAGCATATGTTTATGTTAATGCAATTTGCCTTTTGCTCACTTGAGCACATAATTGTGTATATACTATTGTGCTTGTGTTTTGTTTTGATTGTTGTGAACCAAATGCAAATGGACAAAAGGACTTAGACTTTAGGATATTCCCTATGCAAAAATGGAGTCAAAGAGCAACTAGGCCTTATGCCTTTAGAGTGATATAAAAGTCAAAGAGAAACTATGCCTCCTGCCTTTAGAATGCTTAATGTTGAAGAGGAATTGAAAGGACCTATTCTTTAAACTCCCTCTTGTCCATTCTTTGTTTGCATTATAGAACTTTTTGATGTGTGTGTTCTTGTGCTAGGGATTCCAACTTGAGCCTAAGTGAAGAACCATTGTCATGAGCTTCTAAAGTGAGAGATAAGAGCCATTGGAGGATTTCTAAGAGCTTGCTTGATTGATTGATTGCTTGAGTATACACTTATTTGCTTACTTATTCCCAAGGATGGGAGCTACTTGGATCATCAGTATGATCTCAAGAAGGGAACTCCATTTATGGTCTTATTTCTTCTCCTTCATCTCTTGTATGATTATGACTTAGCCATTCTTCTTCTTCCCTCCACTCTAACCCAAGCCAAAACTTTTGTGCAAACATTAACACTTGTTTTCAAACATTAGAAACCTAAGCATTATGCTTTTGATTTTCAAACTTCCGTTTCATAACACTTATTTTGAATTGAATCTTTAAGTCAACTTTGACCATATTTTGTAAACACTTTTCATTGGTAAATATAACTCATTAAAATGTTTTGTGGTTTTAATGGCCACTTTCTTATTAAAACTTTTCATAACCATTAGCTATTAGGTTTCAGTTATCCTTGAGGTAGATATAATACTCACCTATATCCTTAGTGATGGACAATGAGTCTTCCATGCTTATTATAGGGTTAACCCCTCACTAGCATGTTGAAGTTATCGTCACATGGTGGATTTGTGGTTTTAGGTTGAGTTTTCTCCCTTGGATAACAAAAGACCTTAAGGCTTTTGGACCAATCAGTTCACCAACTTCTCTTGAGATTTTTACCCCGAACTACGAGGTTTTGATCCTAATATTTTTAAAGATGGTACGTAGGTAATGGGTTTATCCATTCAAACACAAAAATTGTAAATAACCTGTATATTCTTCTCTCATCTCCCCAATCATGTTTGCAAAAATAATTTTCACAAAATACCAACCTACCTTACAACAAGTGTGAAAAGGGCTCCCTAGGAGTACCTAGGATGTTTTGGGTGCTTAAAACCTTCCCATTTCATAACCAACCCCCTTACCCCGATCTCTGACATTTTTATTAGTTTTTTATTTGATAAAACTTCTCGTTTTTGTTCGCTTTCTAACCTTTCCTTTGGATAAATAGAAGTGCGGTGGCGACTCGACTTGTATGGTTTACTTTTGATTTAGTCAATAAATCTAAAGGTAACGAATACCCCGCTACAAATAACACCAACACCAGCAACTACGAGAGGAAAAGGGTAACTTTTGACCCGATTCCGATGACATATGCTGAGCTTTATCCTTCCTTGATCGATAGGAAGCTGATAACTCCACGAGATCCTCCCGTTGTACCGACCAATCCTCAATGGTGGTATAAGCCTAAACTTCATTGTGTGTATCATTCTGGTGCTCTCGGACATGATGTACGCCTGAATGTTAAGAAGAAGCAATTGCTCGAGCATGGGAACGCAGTTGTCAACATGGTCCAGGGATGCCCTGGAAAATATAAACTCCTGTATGTGAATGACATAAGGCAGTCTTTGGTCAAGATGCATAAGCTATTGTGTGAACACAATCATTACGAGCATGAACATGATAGGTTCCAGGTGTGCACTTTCAATGAAAGAGGATGTCGTCAAGTAAGAAAGGACATCCAAGAGATGATTGATCAAGGGATGATTGAGATACTTCAGAATCGTAATAAGGACGAAGTCAATGTTATCACTCCCGTGTTTAAGATTCCTGAGCCTGTTGCTGTCAAGTATGATGGCAGCAAGAAGAAGGTATCACCAGCTCTTGTGATCAATCCAGCGGGCCCTGTCCCGTATGTATCATACAAAGTTGTTCCTTAGCGATATAACGCTGTCATGCTGGAAGATGGAAAGGAGGTGTCGTTGCCCTTCACTTCTGTGGTAAACATTTCAGACAACAGTGGTGTGACCCGTAGTGGTCCTGTTTTCTCGACGCAGTCGAAACCCCATGAAGACATTGTGAAGAGAGCTGTTGTTAATCCTACCGGTCCCATGGGGACTTCTTCTCAATACAATTTTGTTCTTGTTGTTGACCCTGTTGATGTCAAGAATAATAACACTCCTATCCTACTTGGCCAGCCTGGCATGTTAAAAGAGGATGGTGATGAGATACTGAGAGTCATCAAAAGGAGTGAATACAATGTTGTTGATCAGCTGCTACAAACTCCATCAAAGATATTTGTCTTATCTTTGTTGATGAATTCCGAGCCATACCGCGAAGCTTTGCAGAGGGTGTTGGACGTGGCATACGTGGACCACGATGTCACAATTGAGCAGTTTGATAGCATTGTTGCAAATATAACAACTTACAACAATTTGAGCTTCTGTGATGATGATCTTCCCGAGGAGGGAAAAGACCACAGTTTGGCTTTACACATATCTATGAATTGTAAGGATGATGCCTTGTCCAATGTGTTAGTGGACACAGGATCATCACTTAATGTGTTGCCAAAATCCTCTCTTGCTAAACTTTCATACCAGGGGCCTCCCATGAGGCAGAGTGGAGTGGTTGTGAAGGCGCTTGATGGATCGCACAAAACCGTGATCGGTGAAGTAGAACTCCCGATCAAGATTGGACCTAGTGATTTCCAGATCACTTTCCAGGTCATGGATATTCATCCTTCTTAAATTTGTTTGCTTGGCAGACCATGGATTCACGAGGCAGGCACCGTGACATCCATCCTACACCAAAAGTTAAAGTTCGTGAAGAACAAGAAGTTGGTGGTGGTAGGGGGAGCGAAGGCTCTCTTGATCAGTCACTTATCTTCCTTCTCCTATATTAACGCTGAGGATGAGGTTGGGACTCCATTCCAAGCCTTATCTATTATTGGGCCTTCTAGGAAAGGACTTTCTTCATTTGTCTCCTATAATGATGCAATGTTGGACATTGAGCATGGTGCGACTACTGGTCTGGGGAAAATGATGAAGTTGGAAGATAAAAATTCTCGAGCTGGCATAAGTTATTCTTCTGGTGGTTCCAATGAGCGTGGGTTGTTCTAGAGTGGAGGTTTCATCCACACTATTGAGGATCAGGAAGCTGCTGCCATTGTCGAAGAAGACGAAGAGGAAGACCTTGGCAACTTTGTCATACCTGGCGGGATCTGCAATAATTGGGTCGCTGTTGATGTTCCAACAGTTGTCCACAAGTCATAATAATGTGTTCATTTTGTTTGAAAACCCTTCTCCCATGCCAAAAGGAGAAGTGAAGACATTGTTGGCACAATTTGATTAATACAATGATATTCATTCAATAATCACATGTTAAACGTTTGTTTTTTCAATATATTTTTTTCCCTTTTTGCTTTTTGCATGAAATTGGTGATCACCATAAAACCCTAAAAAGAGAATAAAATCAATCTTTTCATCTGCATAATGATTTTCTTTGTTGGAATTCTGAAATCTCTTTTATACTCAAAATTATTATGCAGGATAATCAAACCCATTGAACATAATGATCTAACACCATCTCCCAACTTTGAGTTCCCTGTATTTGAGGCAGAAGAAGATTATGTTGAAGAGATTCCTGATGAGATTACCCGTCTGCTTGAGCACGAGGAGAAGATCATTCAGCCACATCTTGAGAATCTGGAAACAGTCAACTTGGGGTCTGAGGATTGCATTCGTGAAGTGAAGATTGGGGCACTCCTTGAAGAGTCTGTTAAGAAGGGGTTGATTAAGTGGCTACGAGAATATGTCGACGTCTTTGCCTGGTTGTACGAAGACATGCCTGGTCTAGATACTGATATCGTGCAACATTTCTTGCCATTGAAGCCTGAGTGTGTACCTGTGAAGCAGAAGCTTAGGAGAACTCGTCCTGATATGGCAATGAAGATTAAAGAAGAAGTTCATAAGCAAATTGATGCGGGGTTTCTGGTGACTCCTACGTATCCTCAATGGGTGGCCAATATTGTGCATGTGCCTAAGAAAGATGGAAAAGCCCGAATTTGTGTGGATTACCGTGACTTAAATAAAGCTAGTCCGAAAGATGATTTTCCTCCACCACACATTGATATGTTGGTAGACATTAAAGCTAAATTCAATGTCTTCTCATTTATGGAAGGATTTTCCGGTTATAATCAGATTAAAATGGCACCCGAGGATATGGAGAAGACAACATTCATCACACCTGGGGAACATTCTGTTATCGATTGATGCCCTTCAGTTTGAAGAACACCGAAGCCACGTATCAGCGAGCTATGACTACTTGTTTCATGATATGATGCACAAAGAGATTGAGGTGTATGTTGACGATATGATTGCAAAGTAGAAAATGGAAGTTGAACATGTAGAACACTTGTTGAAGATTTTCCAGCGTTTGAGGAAGTATAAGCTCCGTTTGAATCCGAACAAGTGTACATTTGGAGTCCGTTCCGGAAAGTTATTGGGCTTTATTGTCAGTGAGAGAGGTATTGAAGTTGATCCTGCCAAGGTTAAAGCAATACAGGAGATGCATGCACCCAAAATTGAGAAGCAAGTCCGAGGTTTTCTTGGCAGCTTGAATTACATTTTGAGATTTATATCCCACATGACTGCCACATGTGCGCCTATATTCAAGCTCCTCCGGAAAGATCCGCGTTATGATTGGACTGAGGATTACCAGAAATCTTTTGACAGTATCAAAGAATATTGTCTGAGCCTCCGATTCTGTCTCCGCCTGTTGAAGGGAGACCATTGATTATGTACTTGACCGTACTTGATGATTCCATGGGGTGTGTCCTAGGTCAGCAAGATAAACTAGGAAAGAAAGAGTATGCGATATACTATTTAAGTAAGAAGTTTACTGATTGTGAGTCTCGATGCTCGATGCTTGAGAAGACATGTTGTGCTTTGGCTTGGGTCGCTAAGCGTTTACGCCATTATATGTTAAATCATACAACTTGGTTGATATCCAAAATGGATCCAATCAAGTATATCTTTGAGAAGCCTGCTTTAACTGGGAGGATCTCCCGTTGGCAGATGTTGTTATCTCAAAAAGCCATTAAAGGTAGTATCTTGGCTGACCATTTGGCGTATCAACCAATTGAAGATTATTAGTCCGTGCAATATGACTTCCCTAATGAGGAGATTCTATATTTGAAGATGAAAGATTGTGATGAGCCTATGCTCGATGAAGGGCCAAAGCCTGGTTCCCGATGGGGTATGGTGTTCGATGGTGGTTTCAATCGGTATGAAAATGGTATTGGGGAAGTGATTATTACTCCTCAAGGCACACATTTTCCTTTTACAGCAAGACTAACTTTCAAATGCACAAATAATATGGCTAAGTATGAGGCTTGTATTGTGGGTTTGGAAGAGTGTATTGATCTTAGGATCAAACATCTTGATGTTTATGGTGATTCGGCCCTTGTTGTTAAATCAGATTAAGGGTGAATGGGAAACGAATCAACCTGGCCTCATCCCATACAGAGATTGTGCGAGGAGGATTTCAACTTTCTTTACTGAGGTTGACTTCCATCATATTCCTCGAGATGAGAATCGGATGGCAGATGCTCTCTCTACGCTTGCTTCAATGATTGTGGTAAAGTATTGGAATGAAGTCCCCAATATTAACATAATGCGATTGGATAGACCAGCTCATGTGTTTGTAGTTGAAGAAGTGAAAGATAATAAGCCATGGTGAAATTCTGGTATCAGATATGAGATGTCGAAGGTAATGTCACAACACTAATATCTGAGTAAAACAAACAAGATAAAGATAAAGTATAGTAGTGCAAAAGACACAAGCAATTGTTAACCCAGTTCGATGCAACTCACCTATGTCTGGGTGCTACCAAGCCAGGAAGGAAATCCACTAAATAGAATCAGTTCAAAGACTCTCAGTACACTTCAATAAGTTACAGTCTTTCTCACCTAATCTCTACCCGTGTGATTTCTACCTAAGCACTCTTAGATATGAGAACCCACTCATCCCCCTCAATCACACCTGTGATTTTAAACAACAATTACTTATGAAAAGAAGACACTCTTCAAAGACACACACTTGACCTTCAATCAAGTAGACACACACTTGATCTTCAATCAAGTAGACACACACTTGATCTTCAATCAAGTAGACACACACTTGATCTTACTTAACAACTTCAATCAAGTAGACACACACTCATGCTTAAAAGCTTAGAGTGATAAATTACAACTCAAAAATCAGACCAATTCAATCATCTATGGATGAATTGAATGGCTTACAAGTCACACGACCAAACAAGACACAAACCCTTATTCTCTCTCTATATTTCGCTCAGTATTGGTTGTGTATCAAATCAGGTTTTCAATGTCCTATTTATAGAAGCATTCAGCTGGGCTTGGACATATTGAAAACCCTAAAACTATTTTCCAATTAAATCTTCTCATGACAGCTGGTTAGATCTCTTTGGAAAATAAGAAAATCAGGTTGTAATTAATGATTGAATATGATTGCAAATCAGATCTTCAATCATACATAGATTGCCATTACATGCACAATCCCAAACACATAACATTCACCCTGACTATTCTGTGTACAGGATGTCATGACATCGGGTCTGACATCCTAGAACAATCCTACATAATTCCATTTTAAATATCCAGCAGATACATAATATCAAATGCCATGACATCGTGTATGACATCCTGAAATAGTCCTGCATAATTATATTTTTAAACTCCAGCAGGTACATAGATATCTTATGTTAAGACATCACATGCAACATCTTGTGAACACTCTTTGCTTTACCAAAATTGCTGCCAACACTAAGAACCAACAAACTCCCCCTTTGGCAAATTTTGGCTAAAACATATATTTGTCCATTTTGTTCACAAGAAAAACACATCAGCAGTTAAACATCACAATAGTGTTTAAGCAGCAGCAAAAGCAAACAGAATTACTAGCTATATTAGCAACTAGTAAAACACACAAATGCCCAAGGGTACTTCTTCTCCCACTAAGTCTGTATAGCACAGACATCTCCTTTAACAATAACAACACCTGTAATAACAGAGTCACCCTCTGACATCTGCTTCAACATCACCTGTGCACCACATCAACATCACCTATGTACCACATCAGACATCTCCTCTAACATCTGTAAACAGAACAACATTCTGTCTTACATCAACCACATCTCTTTCAATAATAGTTGTTCATCTGTTCAGCTACACCAGCACATACATCTCCACACTGCTCCATATAAACACTTCTCCCCCTTTTTAGTCAAAATTGACCAAAGGTGACCAATTAGACAAAATAAATTTCAATTAGCCTAGCAGAGAATGTTGCAAGAGATGTTATAACATATAAAATGTTAAAACATAAATGTTAGAAGATACAAACCATAATTATGCATAGTTGTAATAGCTGAGATAATTAGAAATCCATGGAACTCATTAAGAGCCCAAATATTACATCAAGGAATCAGTAAGGACTGCCACAAAATTATACATATTTAAAAAAAACAATAAAACATCCAAGCTTCCAAAACATAACATCATCCAAAACATCATTCAGAACAGGGGGACCAGTCTTCAGCACACAACACACACAGTCTTCATAACAGGGGGAACCATTACCACTCAGTCTGAGGAAGAAGCATCATCTTCACCTTCAAAATCAGAACTACCACTAGATTGAACATTAGACCTCTCACTTGAGGTATTGGCATCTGAATCCTTGGTCTCACCAGCCTTCTCCATCTCTTCCTTCTCTAAGCTACTAATAAGAACCTCCAAAGCCTCTTTCCTTGCCTTGGCAACCCTAATACCAGTATCCAGCTCCTTACAAGTTTCTTTCAGTTGATCAATCAAGCTACCTTGAGAGGCAGGCTCCTTCCTTGCAGATGCTATGACAACATCATCGACATGGCTTCCTTCAAACAGCTTGTAGTGAATGGATAGTGGAGGCTTCCTTCTGCTAGGAATGTCACTTGTGTTGAGAATGCCTGGTTGCTGGCTTAAGATAATTCCATAGATGATGGATGGAAAGGCAATAGGCAGTTTTACTACATTAGTGGAGGCATGTCTAACAATCTGATCAAACATAAACCTTCCAAAGTTAAAGTTTAGCCCGGTTCCAATAGCATAAATGATTCTTCCAAGACCATTAGAGATGGTAGAGATATGATTAGTTGGCACCCAGTTGGCTGAACCAATCTTGTGCAAGATGGCATATTTAACAGTTAACTTGCCAGCTGATAGATGCTTCTTACTAGGCCATTCCTTGACTTGGCCAGCAGTAATAGTCCTACAGACTTCATTGTATGTAGCCTCTAAATCCACATCTCCCTCAGTTCCTCTCCCTAGGAATTTGTTGATTATGGTTGGGGAGAACCTCACACATCTTCCTCTTACAATGACCTTGCAGAATTCCTTGCTACTCTTTTCAGAAATATCCTCTGGGATATTCACAATAAAATCCTTCACTAACCCTTCAAAGCATTGGGGCAAAGCAACAACAGTTTTCATCAGTCCAGCAGCCTTAATCAATTCCATGACTTCCTTCACTTCTACAGCCTCCTTTCCCAGCTCCTTTTCAACAGCAACCCTCCTTTGAATGACAAACTTCCACTTGGCAGCACCATCTTCTAACGACGCAATTTTGTTTAGTGTAGTTTTGGTGTCGGGTTTTTGTTATCGTCTCCACAGGGATTGTGAGATATTGCCGCCGTTCGACAGTTGTTTTAATTCTTAACTCGTAGTAACAAGGGGTTTTGGTTTTAGTCACGGTAGCTTGCATAAAAGTGTAAGAAAATGTGGTAAAAGTTTTGTTTTTTCTATTTGAGAAAGATTGTCAAAGTTAGGGTTCGACGATCACTTTGCATGTATATGTTCAATCAACAAACTCATAAACTCCTTTAGATGATAAACTATCTCACAAAGTCCTCTCAATGTGTTTATCTCTAACACACATTGTGGGTTTTCCCATTTTGATCCATTGTTTATCTCTAACACAATCTATCAAAATGACAACTTTTTGGTTCAACTTTATGGTGAACAAAATCGTTCATTACTATCTCTAGCTAACAAACAAGATTGGATGAAAACCTAGGTAAAGAGTTGGTAAACATCTCTCGATCATAAACCAACACAAAGAGTTATCGGTAAAACAAAGTTTTCACCATATATTCATCATTAAAGAGTTTACAAATGAAGATCATCTCATATACACACAAAGCTTATGATCATCTACATCTAACCTTGACAAAATGAAGAACTTAGCCACTCATTTTCATGGTGGCTTGCACAACAAGTCTCGGTTGAAGGTTGATCAACATCCACGTCGAAGAATCGAGATTGGATGGGAATCCACCTTCTTTTTGTAGAATGATGTTAAAAGATGAAGAAAAATGGGTTTCTAGGTTACAAAATATCTCTAGAGCAATGCTGGAAAATATCTAAGAAAATGCTAAGTAAAAGTACAAAGTAAAGTTCCAAAAAGTAGCCCCTGCTACTTATAGTATTGTTGCCTGAGTTGTCATGCTCACTAGGCGAGCATAATGGTTCGCCTAGCGAGCCCCAAAATAGGCACCAGAGGCACATGCGCCCAGAGAAAATATCTTGGCCAGATTTCATGTTCGCTAGGCGAACAAAACCTTCGCTAGGCGAAGCCTACGCTTCCACCTTCGCTCCAGCGAGCTTAGGTGGTTTTGCTACTGGAATTGTTCGCTGGGAGTTCGCTAGTGGCTCGCCTAGCGAGTAAGTGCTGGCTGTGCTTTTGACCAAGTCTGGGCGTGTTCGCTACCACCTTCGCTGGCTGCTCGCCTAGCGAGTTGGCTGACTTTGCTACTGTAAAATTCTGGGAATGCTCGCTAGCAGCTCGCTGGGTGCTCGCCTAGCGAGCACTTCGCTACATCACTCGCCTAGCGAGCAAGCTGATGAATGCATTCCTCTCTTGGTCCCTTTGCCAACTTTCTTGTGCCTTCATTTTCTATTATTTCATGCCTAATTCCTGCACAATAACGCACAAATTAAAGGTACCAAGATCGTTTAACATTGTATTGCAATTCATCTAAAACAAAGGCGGTTTCGAACACTTTAGCAACAAAAAGGAGTGAAAGATGCCCACATTTGATAGCTCAAATAAGCACTTTTGGGCATCTAACAACTCTCCCCAACTAGATTCTTGCTTGTCCTCAAGCAAAGTATGCCTCTTGAAGGACAAGAGGATTTGCTTTAAGAAAAAGGTTTCTCCGAAGTTGGATAAAACGGCTCAAACACAAGCGAATCAACCAGATACAAATTCCCAATGGTTAGAATAACATAATACACAAGAACTAAAACTTAATAGCAATGTAAAACATGTAACAATCCACAACAATATTATCTTGAATGAATCACCCTATCTCTCCTCTTCGAATAAGGATTGAAGAAATTACGCGTTTGCAACCGCGGCAATAATCTCACTCTCCAACAAACAATGAAGAAATCAATTCAATTCATACAATGTCTAACAATTATAAATGAAAATGGGGAAGCGCGAAGATCACTAAGGACTTTTCTGGTTGTAGCTTGGTTAGGTTTACAAACAAGGGTCATATCTAAGGCCATTGAAAACGAAATTGTCGATGCAAAAGAGACATTCACTGTACACTATTCACACATCTCAACTTCGTTCCATTTGTTTCTCATTTGAAACCTTCACAACTCTTATTTCACAACTCAATTTTGTTTTTCACTATTTTTCTTCCAAGCAAGCATTCATTTTCATTTTCTCTATATTTTTTTTTCTTTTCTTTTACATCATATTTACAAAACAGATGTTTCTCTTTTCTAATTTTTTTTAAATATTTTTTTCAATGCTTGCTCGGTTTTTCAAGAGTTGTGGCACTTACCGATTCTCTTTTTCGTTCTCCCCAACTTATTTCTTACTCACCCTAAGTGAATGCTCTTGACTTTTTACGGCAAAAGAACAATTATCAAAATTTTCCGGGTTTCAAGAAAAAAGATTTTTGACATCTCGCTTATTTCAAGCAAAGATTCAACTGTTTAAGCTCAAAGGGGTTAACGAATACTCTCTCTGCTCATGGGTAAGTTGTATTTGGAACTGGTTGTGCTCATAAGAAAACAAGCGCCTTGATGATTTCTAATTGCTTCCACAAATTCACAATAATAAAAGACAAAGCATGAATCAAATGAATCAACAAAGTTTATTAGAATCCAACATTTAAGTGTACAATGGAGGTTTCCTCACAATTTGTGGTTCTAAGTCCTAGATGAAACATTCATTCCAATATGTTGCAAAAAGAACAATATTCAATTACAAAAAGAGTAAAGTTCTTAATGCATTCTAAAATTCTAACCGGAGGTAACCATGTACCTTAACATTATTCACTTGTTTATTTTTATCATTGCCATCCAAGCTCGGACGCACCTTCATTGTATACTTCTTTTGAGGAGCAACCAATCTAGAAGGTTTGACACTCAATCAACCAAAAATTTACTAAAACAAGAAATTTAAGCCAAACACACAAATTAAAAACATAAACAGTACTATTACTTAGAAAATTTAAAATGTGCATGGGGGACAAAACACCCCAAAAGTACATAACCAAAATACAACAAATCTGAAAATACAATAAAAATAAAACAAACTTAGCCCTCAAAGGACTCAAAACCCTTATCACTACCGGCTTCAGAACCGGTAGCATCATCACTATCATCATCATCATCATCACCAACATCCTCAGCAGCACCAGAAGCACCAGCACCAGAAGCACCGGCACCCGCCCCCTCTCCAAACACAGGCCTGTCCACAGGCCAGCTAGCGTGCTGCAGAAACTACTCACGTGTCATCATTGAATGCTCACCGGAGGGGTCACACCTGCAACTGTAACAGCTGCATAGAATCATGAATATCTAGCATGGCGCGCTGAGTTGCCGCCATCCAATCCCAGTTATAGTTGCAGACAGCCTACTGGAAAGGATCAGATCCATGAGCAAAAGTACCAGGACCATCAGAAGTCCCGGTAACATCAACAGCTGAACTACTCCTTAAGTTCTTCGGTTTGCAGTACTTGGCCATGTATCTGTCATCAATAGTTGGCGGGATCCTTACTTGACTCCGGGAGGGTAGCTTTACCCTCGCATGTTGGCATAAAGCCATGATGAGACACGGGAAAGCAAGGGGACAGTTAACTCGTGCCCCCGACTTTAGCCCGCTCTCAATCACGGACTTCAACTCTAAAGCAATTATCCTTGCCACATCAATCTGGATATTCGTGAGGATACAGTGAACCAAGTGTGCCACTGGGATCGGCACAGTTGAAGTGTGAGACTTGGGTTTTATATTTGTCAGAACCAACATAAGGATCAGCTGAGCCATGGGAATCATGCCTTCCCTATGGTATCTCATTGGAACCCCAGATGGGTTCAGCTCAACTGATTTCCCTTCAAAAAGCAGGGCAGCAAAAATTGAATCGGTATCTCTGTGTAGCCTCAAATCACGGTGGTAAGTGTCCATCTCATTCGCTCCCAGATGGAGCGGTTCACCCAGCACCCGGTTGATTGTATCCCGATCGAACGCAACTATACGGCCAGACACTCTAGTCGTCCATGTGAATGGCTCGTCGTCGTTCGGTAGTGCGTTCGCGTAGAACTCACGCACTGTTTCGATGTCATAATGCTCAAGGGGAGATATCAACCGGTCCCACTTTTTACTATGAATCAACCCGACAAATGTACGGTAGGTGCCTTCGGGGTTGATTATAAATCTTTTCTCCGGCAAAATTTTTCGCTTTTCCAAAGCCACATATCTAGCCGCTTGTTTTGCCCCGACAAATTTGTCGGTGTCAAACTGTATGGGCACGGTACGGGAAGTGCTCCCGACCTTTCTTTTCTTCGAAATGCTGGACTTGGATGCCATCTGCAAAGACATAGAGAAGAAACAACACAAACACCAAACAGATTAGAAAGAAAAACAGAAAATCCAAGTACTGTCATGGTCGCTGCTGCATCGCCTAGCGAGTACCCAGCGAAGCTTCGCTACAGGTTCGCCTAGCAAAGTGGCAGCGAATGCTCGCCACTGATTCGCCTAGCGAGATGCTAGCGAATCTTACGGGTTTTGGGTTCTGCAATGTTTAACAACCAAATTCCAGAAAAACCTAAGTCTCATGGTATCCCTTTCAGAAACAAAATGATTTATCATGAAAGGCATCGTTTTAAGGTACATGCAAATCTACACCCACATGCAAAACCTAATGTACTCATTCCCCCAAATTCACCCTAAATGTCTCATATTCAGAAATTTCAAGCAATTGGAAACAGAAAGTAATGAAGAAGGGGCAAACCTGGTTTGAGATCTGTTGAATTTGAAATGCACAGGAGGTTAGGGTTTACAAAGCAAGAGGTTAGGGTTTGAGTGAGAATGAATGTTAAAGTGATAGTGTGAGTGTGTGAGAATAAGCTTGATACTGTTATCAGATAAAAAACGAAATAACAAGTGTTTGGGCCCAAATGAGTGGCCCTGTGAAACAGAAATAAAGTGCTGCCACGCAGCGCTCGCTACTGCTTCGCCTAGCGAGCAGATAGCGAATCAGCTCGCTACTGCCTTCGCCTAGCGAGCAGCTAGCGAGCATGACAGCATTTTGTTTTTTCCTAACAGCAGGTAAAGCACATTCAACAAGGTTTTTTCAAAATGGACACCAATACAACATAACAGAAAACTGTAAATACTTACAATGTTGGGGTGCCTCCCAACAAGCGCTTGTTTAACGTCGGATAAGCTCGACGGTTCGATGCTCACAAAGGAGCATCCAAGGAAATAGTACAGCTCCCGCGATCCACATGACCGCCGAGATAAACCTTCAAACGTTGGCTATTTACCGTCCAACTCTCTTTCTTTTCCATGTCCTCAATGACAATAGCTCCATATTCCTTGACTTCTTTGACCCGAAATGGCCCGGACCATTTTGATTTCAATTTTCCGGGGAATAGCTTCAACCTAGAATTGAACAATAGGACCAACTGTCCGGGCACAAATTCCTTCTTTCGAAGCTTTTTGTCATGATATTTTTTTACCTTTTCTTTATACAACCAACTCGAGTGATATGCGGCATTGCGCATCTCTTCCAACTCAAGCAGTTGCACTTTCCTTTTCTCACCGGCCAAATCCTTATCAAAGTTTAATAATTTCAGGGCCCACAATGCTTTGTGCTCCAATTCAACCGGCAAATGGCAAGTTTTACCAAACACCAATTGAAAAGGAGTTAGCCCAATTGGAGCTTTGAAAGCGGTACGGTATGCCCATAACGCTTCATCCAATTTTTGTGACCACTCTTTTTTCAAATTTGACACAGTTTTCTCAAGAATTTTCTTAATCTCACGATTAGAGACTTCGGCTTGGCCATTAGCTTGCGGGTGATACGGAGTCGTCACTCTATGTGATACACCGTAATGTTTTAAAACGTTTTCCAACGGTGCATTACAAAAGTGTGACCCTCCGTCACTAATTAACACTCGGGGGGTTCCGAAACGGGAAAATATGTTTTTCTTCAAAAAAATTATTACCGTTTTCGTATCCGCCCGAGGTGAGGTAATCGCCTCAACCCACTTTGAAACGTAATCAACAGCTACAAGCATATACTCGTTACCATAAGAGGGTGAGAATGGTCCTACAAAATCGATACCCCAACAATCAAATACTTCAACCTCTTGGATGTTTTGGAGAGGCATCTCGTCTCTCTTACCAATCCTACCGCTTCTTTGGCAACTATCACAACCTTGCGCATGGGCATGTGCGTCTTTGAAAATAGTGGGCCAATAAAATCCTGACTGAAGGACTTTAGTGGCCGTTCTTACCCCATTATAGTGTCCGCCGTAAGGCGAGTTGTGGCAATGCCAAAGGATGCTCTGCGCCTCATCACCGGTAACACACCTTCTCAAAAGGTTGTCACCACCCAACTTAAACAAATATGGGTCATCCCATACGTAGTACTTGGCATCTGAGAGAAATTTCCTCTTTTGGTTCGAAGTTAGGTCGGGAGGCACCAAACCACTAGCCTTATGGTTCGCAAAGTCTGCAAACCACGACCTAACTTGAATTTTGAAGAGTTTTTCATCAGGAAACTCTTCCCGGATTTCCTTCTCTGAAGCGGTAACTGTAGATGTTTTTATTGGCTGCATTTTATGTTAAAACAGTTACTGTACTTAGATGTCTTGACTGATATCATGACATACTTAAGTAGTATGCTGCAGGATTAGTTAATACAGGATTTACTGAATGTCAAACTGGATGTTATGACATTCATCCCTGACAGCAGATACTGAATTATAGATTAATCAGTTTTTCTGTTGTAGTTCAGTATTTAGTTCAGGCTGATTTTTTGTTATGACAGTCATTCAATACATGACTTACTGAATGTCAAACTGGATGTTATGACATTCATCCCTGACAGCAGATACTGAACTATAGGCTAGTTGGCTTTTCTGTTATGGTTCAGTATTTATTTCAGGCTGTTTTTCAGGAGAATAACAGACCTAGCACACAACCTATTGTCTGGATGTCAAACTGAATGTTATGACATTCATTCCTGACAGCAGATACTGACTTATAGGCCAGTTAGTTTTTCTGGTATAGCTCAGTATTTATTACAGCTCAGTATTTCCTTCAGACTGGTTTTCAGGAGAATGACAGAGTTAGCATATGGCCTATGTTCTGGACGTCAAACTGAATGTTGTGACATTCATTCCTGACGACATATGCTAAAGTGTAGGCTAGTTAGTTTTTCTATTTCAGTATTTATCTCAGGCTATTTTTCAGGAATCTACAGCTGTGCTAAAGTCCAGGAAATTAACAGAAGAGCTAAATTCAAGAGCCCTAACAAATAGCCTATTTTTTAGCACCCTAATATGTGGAAATTGGGTTAACTTGCCTAACCTTAATTTTAGGAAATACAAGTACAAGGCCCAAATCCAGTTGGGTGTTTAGGTTATAAATAGCAGATTGTAACCTAGGTTTTGGAAGCCTCAAACCATGTAAAATTAGGGGTGTGTGTGCGGTCAACTTCCTAACCTGTGGGAAGGTTACCATGTGTTTCTCAGTGCTCAAAGCATGAGAGTATTTGTAACTCAAAGCCTGTAGGTAAGAGTTGTTATGGTCTTGAACGAAGCTGTGAAGCAAGTTCAAGTGGTTTAGCATTACATTGTAATTATAGTAATAGGAATGGAAACTGGTGGTTTCTATCTAGGAGTTCCTAGATATAGAGTGCATTGGGTAGGGATTAAGTGAAGAGTTGTAAACGGGGGAGTTTAACTCTGAATTAATACTGCTGATAGTGGATCTTCTTCTTGGCTTTGTATGCCCCCAGAGTAGGTGATGTTGCACCGAACTGGGTTAACAATTACTTGTGTTTTTACCTTCTGCACGTTATAATTCTGTCTGTTATAAAATAAGGTCAACCTGTAATGCTGTAACAGGTGATGTTCAAATCAATGTTGAGACATCATGCTGATAACTATGCAGGCTCAACGGAAGTAAGTGCTATGTTTGATTTCTGCTGTGTCTTTGTACTAGATGGACAGAACTGGGAGTTCTTCCATTCTATGGTGATATAGTAGCAGATGTCGTGACATCTGTGAATGTGTGCATATCAGTACTGGGTTTTAATTTGTATAATTGTCTTGTTGTATTAGTAACGATGTTGGATCAGATGTCATTACTTGGAGTAGAACATCTGAACTCTGACTACACCAGAATTTCAATTGGTATTAGAGCAGGCATCCTGTTCTGTTTCTGGATGAGATCCATGGGTGATACTTTCTGGTATGTTGCAAAGAGGTATGCTAGTACTGATGTTGGAACTTGTGGAAGGTTATGTGATTTCCCTGAATGGTCCTTTGAAGAAGGTGGATGGACTATTCATGACAGGAACTGTGTGTACCTGTCTCTAGAGGTTGGCAATTGACCTTTGTGTGGGACAGTTGTGCTAGTATTGAATCATATTCAAACTTGGTATGTTCTTGGAGGATGATCTGGTGAAGTGTGTGTTCATAGGTTGAGTTGTATTATGATTTCCGCTGCATAATACCTGGCAAAACTCAAACTCTGATGTAGTTTCCCCTCATGTGGATGAAAGGCTGCTGTATTCAAGATTTCATCATAATCTACTGAAGATGTCAAAGGTACTTGAGTCTCCTCAAGTCCACTCATCATGACGTGCTCACTTCAGGATGGTAAGAATCGCCTGATCACTGATTCTTTTACTCTCTTTGGTAGGGTATATGAAGACCTTGAAGACTTTCAAGGAGGGTTTGTTTCAAGGAGGTGGAACTAATGTTCTATGTGATGTTAGAACATGTTGTTCAACAAGTACGCAACTACTGGTTGAAGAGCAAATGTTTTAGGTTTCAAACAAAGGGATACTTTTGTTTGGAACCTACTCCTGACCTGGAAGAGGAGACATCTGTTTGTGCTAAGTTGACAAGGGTAGGGTCAACTGTGTGTGTGCTCAAGAAGGTCACTTTTAGAAGTATGATCTCTAGAAGTGGAGCTGGTTGAGATGTGACATTGTGCAATTTCCTGCTGTTTGTCTTATTTCTGTAGATTGATCAGGGTTGGATAGTTGTTCCTTGAAGTACTATGTTGTGTTGAAAGACAAGTCCCCTGGATGTTAGAAGTCAATAATGGGGTAACCTGATTGCTATTTCATTTAAGAGGATTGGGACCATGAATCTTGTTATTCAAACACCACGCTCAGAAGTGGCATTTCTTCCAAGGAGTGAGAATATGAAGATTCAGAGGTTGGTTGAGGTAGTATGCTCTGGAAATGCATATCTACTATTGACTGGTGTTGTTTTTTCACTAGTACTTATGGTCAGCTGGAGTCTGATTGGTGTGATTGGAGTATGTATAAGTATAACTCATAGAGTTAGTTGCCACTGGTAGGGATGGTGTATGTCATGTTGAGACATTTGTGTACAATGCCTGGATATTGGTGTGGAGTTTCCATGATTGTTAATTTGAGGGGGAGTTTTGGTTAACCTCCTCACGTTTGGTCAGCCTAGGGTATGGTTGGCTGTTGACCTGTGTCACATGGGTTCTGGTTGTTGTGTGACACATTTGCAAGGAAGGATTCATCTCTCTCATTCCTAAGGGTGAATCTAATCTGGAAAGATTCTCAAAACGGTTGAGGTGCTTGCAAGAAAAAGATGTTGACACAAGAAGAGTATTTTCAAAGTATTCTTATGGTGGAAGTATCTGAAAGGATAATTGGGAAAGGATTTAAGATCAATGTCTACTTGTGCCAAGTACAAGTATTTAATTGATTATCCTTGGAGCTCAAGATAACTGATGTTCTTAAAGATGTTGGAACATCTCTTCTTCAAGACCCTGTGCAGAATCACAGGAAGGATAGTACATTGGTTTATGATCTATCACTTTGGTGGCAGCAAAAGCATATGATCTCTGAAAAGGTTTCCTGGCAAGAAACATGTTCAGCCTTGGTGTGTACAAGAAGAAGAAGACATCATAGTCTTGATGGTGGTTACTTGGATCAGTTTACTTCTAATCTAGGTAAGGAAGTGCATTGGCTAATGCACACTGTGGAGTTAAGAACAAGTGGCAGCATTCTTTACATCATGGAAACAGCCTTGCTTTAGGAAGTGGAATCCTTGGTATAGCTGAAGGGTTAGTTTCTAACTGGTCCTTCTGAAGACTCATGCATCAGAGTGTCTGATGTCTTTGGAGAAGAAGCAGGGATTCATCAAGGTGTGAGTTTGGATGACTTAACTGCAAACCTGCAGGATGGAGGTTATTTACTCAAACTTGGTTCCACAATCAAGTCTATGAGAGCGTTGAACTCTTGTTCTGTGTAGGGAGGAAGTTCTTTCAAGTGGCAGAAGAAGGAGTTGAATTCAACAGCTAGATGTTAAAACACAATGTTGTGACATTTGGTTCAACATCAGAATCTTAGTTGGTGAAGTGGCACATCAACTTAAGATAGAAGGGTCTACAGAGTTGTAGATTGGGTACTTCAAAAAGATTGTTCTCATTGCAGTTCTTTGGAGTTGCTAGATGGAGAAGATGTTACCTGTTCATGTCTTAGAGAATCTAAGTTTTGTTTAACATGTAGCTTGAAGTTCAAGTCTCACTTGGAAGGTCAGAATATCTTTGGGAGAAGTCTGATAAACTTGGAGAGGTCAAAAAGTGGCATTTGACTTTTTCATATGAGGATTCATGAAGGAGGTAATCAACCAGTGGCATTTGGTCTATCTCAGAAGTGAGTTCGAAGAATCAAGATAATCAACATATGGAAGCTGATTATTCTTGAGGAAAGTCTGAGACAAATTACTTTTGAGCAGAAAAGTAGTAAGTTGAAGACAAAAGGAGGTGTTTTCTATTCATCTCTTGGAGCTTGTGGTAGGAGTTCTGAGCTATCTATGGAAGATTATCTCTTGTAATGGGATGAGAATGTATATGTCCCAATTTGTGTCTGGTTTCTTTTGGATCAAGCTGGTGACTCAGTGATATCTGAAGATTATCAAATGGTGTTCTTTGTTATGTTGTGAAGGATGTCCTAACTAATGTTAGAACATTTTGTGAAGTGGTTTTCTGTTCTGGTTAGAAGAGAGATTGACACAAAGTGTGGATGTGTTCAGCCAAGAGGGTTGAACAGAGGCTGTGCTCTGGAAGACATGAAGATGCGTCTTATGTTTTCCATACATCAAGTGGTATGGGTTCTCTTTGAATCAGGAAGTATGTGAAGGTCCAACTTTGGGGTGTTGGATATGTTCATGTGTGATCTCCAAGCTTTAAAAGGAGAGTTGGTTGTTCATGACAGGGGGAGTTCTGTCTTTGTGCTGCAAGTAATCATCAAGCTTGTGGTCTATGTGGTCTCAGATAACAAGGTATGGCACCTTGTTAGTTATTGAGATGATGTGGTGTGTGTCAAGGCTGAGTGAGCAGAAGAATGTCTGACCGGATGTCATGACATTGCCTTGGACAATATTGTTATTTCCTTCTGAAACTTACAGTCATAAGGAAATATGGATGTGGTGTGTCTCATTATGATATATTATAATGAGCCTGTGTGTGTGTGTGTCTTACTAGTTGCATCCTTAATTAGTAATTCTGTTGTTGTTGCACAGATTTAGGGGGAGGAGAAGTACCCTTATGCATGTATGTATTACTAGTATCTATAAAGCTAGTAATTGTGTTGCTTCTGTTGCTGTTTAAACTAATGTTATGTTGTTTAACTGCTGATAGTTTACCTTGTGAACAAAAAGGAAAGATATATGTTTTAGCCAATATTTGCCAAAGGGGGAGCAAGTTTGGTAAAACAAAGAGTGTTCACAAGATGTTATGTGTGATGTCTTAACATAAGATATCCTATGTACCTGCTGGAGTTCAAAAACATGTTCATGCAGTATTTGTTTCAGAATGTCATACACAAGGTCATGGCATCTGATATGATATGTACCTGCTGGAGTTCAAGAACATGTTCATGCAGGAGTGTTTCAAGAAGTCATACACAAAGTCATGGAATCTGATATGATTGTACCTGCTGGAAGTTACAAAAGGCATTATGGAATTATGCAGGATTTTTCCAGGATGTCAGACCCGATGTCATGACACCCTATACACAGAAAATTCAGTGGAAGCAAGAGTGTGTGTCTGTTTGATCAAAGCTATGCAGCAAAATCAAGAGTGTGTATTCTTGATTGAAACTATGAAGTAAAATCAAGTGTGTGTTTCTGAAATTTGGTTGTAACTTTATTGTTGTTGGTCTGTCATATTAAGTGTTGCTTTGGCAACATTTTTGACAAAAAGGGGGAGTAACAAATGTACCCCAGGACAACAGATTTCTGTGAAGACGAAGGTCCTCTAAAACAAGAGGTTATGCTGATGTTTGCTATCTTCTATGTGACACAGGGTACGGTATGCCCATAACGCTTCATCCAATTTTTGTGACCACTTTTTCTTCGAATTTGACATAGTTTTCTCAAGAATTCTCTTAATCTCACGATTAGAGACTTCGGATTGACCATTAGCTTGCGGGTGATACGGAGACGTCACTCTATGTGATACACCGTAATGTTTTAAAACGTTTTCCAATGGTGCATTACAAAAGTGTGACCCTCCATCACTAATCAACACTCGGGGGTTCCGAAATGGGAAAATATGTTTTTCTTCAAAAAAATTATTACCGTTTTCGCATCCTCCCGATGTGAGGTAATCGCCTCAACCCACTTTGAAACGTAATCAACAGCTACAAGCATATACTCGTTACCATAAGAGGGTGGGAATGGTCCTACAAAATCGATACCCCAACAATCAAATACTTCAACCTCTTGGATGTTTTGGAGAGGCATCTCGTCTCTCTTACCAATCCCACCGCTTCTTTGGCAACTATCACAACCTTGCGCATGGGCATGTGCGTCTTTGAAAATAGTGGGCCAATAAAATCCTGACTGAAGGACTTTAGTGGCCGTTCTTACCCCATTATAGTGTCCGCCGTAAGGCGAGTTGTGACAATGCCAAAGGATTCTCTGCGCCTCATCGCCGGTAACACACCTTCTCAAAAGGTTGTCACCACCCAACTTAAACAAATATGGGTCATCCCATACGTAGTACTTGGCATCTGAGAGAAATTTTCTCTTTTGGTTCGAAGTTAGGTCGGGAGGCACCAAACCACTAGCCTTATGGTTCGCAAAGTCTGCAAACCATGACCTAACTTGAATTTTGAAGAGTTTTTCATCAGGATACTCTTCCCGGATTTCCTTCTCTGAAGCGGTAACTGTAGATGTTTTGATTGGTTGAATTTTGTGTTAAAATAGTTACTGTACTTAGATGTCTTGACTGATATCATGACATACTTAAGTAGTATGCTGCAGGATTAGCTAATACAGGATTTACTGAATGTCAAACTGGATGTTATGACATTCATCCCTGACAGCAGATACTGAATTATAGATTAATCAGTTTTTCTATTGTAGCTCAGTATTTAGTTCAGGCTGATTTTCTGTTATGACAGTCATTCAATACATGACTTACTGAATGTCAAACTGGATGTTATGACATTCATCCCTGACAGCAGATACTGAATTATAGGCTAGTTGGTTTTCCTGTTATGGTTCAGTATTTATTTTAGGCTGTTTTTCAGGAGAATAACAGACCTAGCACACAGCCTATTGTCTGGATGTCAAACTGAATGTTATGACATTCATTCTTGACAGCAAATACTGACTTATAGGCCAGTTAGTTTTTCTGGTATAGTTCAGTATTTATTACAGCTCAGTATTTCCTTCAGACTGGTTTCAGGAGAATGACAGAGTTAGCATATGGCCTATGTTCTGGACGTCAAACTGTATGTTGTGACATTCATTCCTGACAGCATATGCTAAAGTGTAGGCTAGTTAGTTTTTCTGTTTCAGTATTTATCTCAGGCTGTTTTTCAGGAATCTAACAGTTGTGCTAAAATCCAGGAAATTAACAGAAGAGCTAAATTCAAGAGACCTAACAAATAGCCTATTTGTTAGCACCCTAATATGTGGAAATTAGGTTAACTTGCCTAACCTTAATTTTAGGAAATACAAATACAAGGCCCAAATCCAGTTGGGTATTTAGGTTATAAATAGCAGATTGTAACCTAGGTTTTGGAAGCCTCAAACCATGTAAAATTAGGGGTGTGTGTGCGGTAAACCTCCTAACCTGTGGGAAGGTTACCATGTGTTTCTCAGTGCTCAAAGCATGAGAGTATTTGTAACTCAAAGCCTGTAGGTAAGAGTTGTTATGGTCTTGAACGAAGCTGTGAAGCAAGTTCAAGTTGTTTAGCATTACATTGTAATTGTAGTGATAGGAATGGAAACTGGTGGTTTCTATCTAGGAGTTCCTAGGTATAGATTGCATTGGGTAGGGATTAAGTGAAGAGTTGTAAACGGGGGAGTTTAACTCTGAATTAATACTGCTGATAGTGGATCTTCTTCCTGGCTTGGTATGCCCCCAGAGTAGGTGATGTTGCACCGAACTGGGTTAACAATTACTTGTGTTTTTACCTTCTGCACGTTACAATTTTGTCTGTTATAAAATAAGGTCAACCTGTAATGCTGTAACAGGTGATGTTCAAATCAATGTTGAGACATCATGCTGATAACTGTGCAGGCTCAACGGAAGTAAGTGCTATGTTTGATTTCTGATGTGTCTTTGTACTAGATGGACAGAACTGGGAGTTCTTCCATTCTATGGTGATAGAGTAGCAGATGTCGTGACATCTGTGAATGTGTGCATATCAGTACTGGGTTTTAATTTGTATAATTGTCTTGCTGTATTAGTAACAATGTAAGATCAGATGTCATTACTTGGAGTAGAACATCTGAACTCTGACTACACCAGAATTTCAGTAACCTCCACATTAACTAAGCGAGATAAATGATCCGCCACCAAATTTTCCGATCCTTTCTTGTCTTTGATTTCAACATAAAATTCTTGTAACAAGAGGATCCAACGGATGAGCCTTTGCTTTCAGTCCAGTTTGGTGAGCAAATATTTAATCGCCGAGTGGTCGGTATACACTACGACTTTGGACCCTATAAGATAAGACCTAAACTTTTCAAGCGCATACACTATCGCAAGTAATTCTTTTTCAGTGGTGGCATAGTTAATTTGAGCCTCATTAAGAACTTTACTTGCGTAATGTATCGCATGAAATTTTTTCTCTTTTCTTTGGCCTAATACCGCTCCGATTGCATAGTCGCTCGCATCACACATGAGCTCAAAATTTAGATTCCAATTTGGAGCGGCTATAATTGGAGCGGTAACCAATTTTTCCTTCAAAATTTCGAAAGCTTGTAAACATTCATCAGTTAAAAGAAATACCTGGTCCTTAGCTAGCAAATTACTCAAAGGCTTAGCTACCTTTGAGAAGTCTTTGATAAAGCGCCGATAGAAACTGGCATGCCCCAAAAAGCTTCGGATTCCCTTCACATTCACTGGAGGAGGTAACTTTTCAATCACTTCAACTTTAGCACGATCAACTTCAAGCCCTCTTGAAGAGACTTTATGGCCAAGCACTACCCCCTCGGTCACCATGAAGTGGCACTTCTCCCAATTAAGCACAAGATTGGTCTTCACACATCTTTCAAGAACTGTTTCCAAGTTTTCCAAGCATAGACTAAAGGAACCACCAAATACTGAGAAGTCATCCATAAAGACTTCCATTGTTTTCTCGATAAGGTCGGCAAAAATAGCTTGCACACATCTTTGGAAAGTCGCTGGTGCATTGCATAACCCAAAGGGCATTTTACGGTATGTGAAAATTCCAAAGGGACATGTGAAAGCCGTCTTTTCATGATCGGCCGGGTCAACCGCAATTTGGTTATACCCGGAATAGCCATCTAAGAAACAATAATATTGTTGCCCCGAGAGTCTTTCTAACATTTGATCCATGAACGGGAGTGGAAAATGGTCTTTTCGAGTTGCAGTATTCAACCGCCTATAATCAATACACATACGCCACCCCGTTGCAACTTTGGTCGGGATCAATTCATCCTTTTCATTTCGAATTACGCTAATGCCACCTTTCTTCGGAACCACATGCACAGGACTAACCCATGGGCTATCCGAAATCGGGTAGATCATTCCCGCATCCAACAACTTAACAACTTCCTTCCTAACAACTTCCTTCATAGTAGGATTTAAGCAGCGTTGTGGTTGAGCTACCGGCTTAAAGTCCTCTTCCATTAAGATCTTGTGCATGCAATAGGAAGGACTAATTCCTTTGAGATCGGAAAGAGTCCAACCGATGGCTTCTTGATTCTTTTTCAACACATTGATCAAACGGGCTTCTTCATCTTTTGACAAAAGGTTGCTTATGATGACCGGCTTTGCTTCGGTCTCGTCGAGGAATGCATACTTCAAAGTAGAAGGTAACATTTTCAATTCAATAGGCAATTTTTCCTCATTAACCTCCTTCTTCAAGTCTTCCTCCTCAACTTCCCACGGTTGTATTTCGTTTAAACTATCAAGTTCCCTTAAGCATTCATCAAGAGCTTGCTCTTCTTCCACTGTGAAAACTTTAAAGAAGTCATCAAGAGCTAACTCCATAGGAGATATCTCATGAATATGCTTAGAAACTTCAAAGGTTGCCTCTTCAATCGCATCAATGCGAAAACTACAGCTCTTTTTTTGGAAGTGTCCTTTGAATGATTGCACTACAGCTCGCATCTAGGACAATGGTCTCCGGTTCCGTGTACCTCCGCTTTTTTGTAAGTATGTCTTTCATGAATTTTGCATACTTAGGCATTTGCTCCAATGCTTCGACAAACGGAATGTTCACTTGCAGTTGTTTGAAAATATCCATGAACCGGGCGTAATGCCGTTCGTTCTCCCTCTTAGATGGAGCATGTGGATACGGAAGGTTTTGGATTGGATCACTACCTCCTTTCCTTTAGAAACTCTAGAACTCCTCAGTCTTTTCCTTTTCACTCCATCCACCATCACTTCATCATTCTTATTCTTTTCGACTTCCACACTTTCTTTATTTTCAACTTCACCATTTTTTTTGTCCTTTTCAACTTCTTCCTCGCTCCACTCCCCAACTTCACCATCAATACTATCCTCTATTATTTTCTCATCATCATTTTTTTCTTCCTCTCTTTTTTCACTCTCATCTCTTTTTTTATTCTCACTAAGCAACTCCCTTCCACTTCTCGTCGTTATCGCTTTACAATGCTCTTTAGGATTCGTTTGCATGTTCGCCGAGAAAGATGGTCCAGGTTGTTGTTCCGCTAGTTGCTTAGCAAGTTGTCCGACTTGAGTCTCAAGATTTTTGATTGCTGCATCGTTGCTCTTTTGATTAGCCATCGACATTTGCATAAATTGTGTTAATGTCTCTTCCAAATTTGAAGTCACGACCGGCGGTTGTTGAGGTTGGTAAGGATTTTGGGGAGGGTTTTGACGGCTAGAAGAACCACCCCCATAACCTTTGTTATGGTAGTAGTTAGTCCTTGGTTGGAACCCTTGATTCCCTTGTAAGTGTTGTTGTTGATTTGGAGGATGTGGTTGATACGGTTGTTGTGGTTGTTGCCTCGGTTGGTAGTCTCATTGGTTCGCCATGTAGTTCACTTCTTCGAACCCGGGAGGTGGACAAAATCCGGTGTCATGCTCACCTTTGCAAAGCTCACAACAAGCTATTTGTTTGGCTTTTGAAGGTTCTCTCAACTCTTTTATTTGTTGCGTTAAGAGTTCCACTTGTTGTGAAATGAGTTTGTTTTGGGCAAGAATAACATTGTTCGTCCTAAGTTCAAGCACTCCCGGTTTCTTCAAAGAGTTACCTCTACTTTGACTTTGAAGGTCATTTAGAGCCATTCGGTTAATGATACCTGTAGCTTCTTCGGCGCTTTTAGACAATAAAGAACCACCCAAGGTAGCATCCAACAAAGTCTTGCAATTCGGTTTGAGGCCATTTTTGAAAATGTGGATTTGAGTCAATTCGTCAAAACCATGCCCTTTACACTTCCAAAGCATGGATTTGAATCTTTCCCACGCCTCATTCAATGATTCGTTGGTCCCTTGTGAAAACACGGAGATTGCCGTTTTGGATTCCATGAAACGGCTGTGGGAGAAAAATCTTTCAATGAACTTCTCTTCCAACACGTTCCAATCCGTCATGACTGCAGGTGTTTGATCCAAGTACCAATCTTTTGCTTTTCCGAGCAAAGCGTGGGGAAATAATCTTTTGAACAACGGTAGCTCTTGAGCTTGATCAACTCCGGCCGCCAATGCTATCTCATAAAATTTGGTGAGAAAAGCAAAGGGGTCTTCATGGTCCATTCCGGTGAATGGACTTCCATATAGTAGGTTAAGAGTCCCCATTTTCATCTCGACTTGCCTTCCCGTGTGGTTGGCAAACTGAGCAGTATTCCTTGGACTGTTGACACAAAGTGTGGACATGGGCGGTGGTTGTGGTGGTTGATCCATGATAGGTATGAAAGGTGGTGGATGTGTTGTAGAAGAACTTTCTCCCTGTTCTTGTCGTTGTCTAGCTTGTTGCCTCCTTCGTCTCGTTCTGCTATTCAATCTCCTGGCGGTTCCTTCGATCTCAGGATCAAAAAGAAGTTCGTCCTCAGGAACCTGCCCTCGCATAAAACGAAAGCTGCACACAAATCCAAACAAATTACAAGCACAAGTCAAAAATTCAAAAGTTAAAAATTAAGCAACTATTGCGATGCTCGCAATATCAATTCACAATCCCCGGCAACGGCACCATTTTGTTGAGTGTAGTTTTGGTGTCGGATTTTTGTTATCGTCTCCACAGGGATTGTGAGATATCGCCTCCGTTCGATAGTTGTTTTAATTCTTAACTCGTAGTAACAAGGGGTTTTGGTTTTAGTCACGGTAGCTTGCATAAAAGTGTAAGAAAATGCGGTAAAAGTTTTGTTTTTTCTATTTGAGAAAGATTGTCAAAGTTAGGGTTCGATGATCACTTTGCATGTATATGTTCGATCAACAAACTCATAAACTCCTTTAGATGATAAACTATTTCACAAAGTCCTCTCAATGTGTTTATCTCTAACACACATTGTGGGTTTTCCCATTTTGATCCATTGTTTATCTCTAACACAATCTATCAAAATGACAACTTTTTGGTTCAACTTTATGGTGAACAAAATCATTCATTACTATCTCTAGCTAACAAACAAGATTGGATGAAAACCTAGGTAAAGAGTTGGTAAACATCTCTCGATCATAAACCAACACAAAGAGTTATCGATAAAACAAAGTTTTCACCATATATTCATCATTAAAGAGTTTACAAATGAAGATCATCTCATATACACACAGAGCTTATGATCATCTACATCTAACCTTGACAAAATGAAGAACTTAGCCACTCATTTTCATGGTGGCTTGCACAACAAGTCTCGGTTGAAGGTTGATCAACATCCACGTCGAAGAATCGAGATTGGATGGGAATTCACCTTCTTTTTGTAGAATGATGTTAAGAGATGAAGAAAAATGGGTTTCTAGGTTACAAAATATCTCTAGAGCAATGCTGGAAAATATCTAAGAAAATGCTAAGTAAAAGTACAAAGTAAAGTTCCAAAAAGTAGCCCCTGCTACTTATAGTATTGCTGTCTGAGCTGTCATGCTCGCTAGGCGAGCAGAATGGTTCGCCTAGCGAGCCCCAAAATAGGCACCAGAGGCACCTGCGCCCAAAGAAAATATCTTGGCCAGATTTCATGTTCGCTAGGCGAACAAAACCTTCGCTAGGCGAAGCCTTCGCTCCAACGAGCTTAGGTGGTTTTGCTACTGGAAGTGTTCGTTGGTAGTTCCCAGTGGCTCGCCTAGCGAGTAAGTGCTGGTTGTGCTTTTGACCAAGTCTGGGCGTGTTCGCTACCACCTTCGCTGGCTGCTCGCCTAGCGAGTTGGCTGACTTTGCTACTGTAAAATTCTGGGAATGCTCGCTAGCAGCTCGCTGGGTGCTCGCCTAGCGAGCACTTTACTACATCACTCGCCTAGCGAGCAAGCTGATCAATGCATTCTTCTCTTGGTCCCTTTGCCAACTTTCTCGTGCCTTCATTTTCTATTATTTCATGCCTAATTCCTGCACAATAACGCACAAATTAAAGGTACCAAGATCGTTTAACATTGTATTGCAATTCATCTAAAACAAAGGAGGTTTCGAACACTTTAGCAACAAAAAGGAGTGAAAGATGCCCATATTTGATAGCTCAAATAAGCATTTTTGGGAATCTAACAATGGAAAGAGATGTTATCTAATTGCACAGCTGCCACTTTGGCTGGGGACTTTTTAACAGCCTGCCTTTTAGCAGGAGAGATGTCTGGGACATCGTCTTCGACATCCTCTTCAGAGTCAGAACTCTCTCTAACTATCCTCTTCTTAACCTCAACTTTACTCCATGATTTGGAGGGTCCTACACCAGTAGTCTTCTTCCTAGTTCTGGCTGTCAACATCTCAGCCACAATCTTCCCTTTTCTGGTCTTCAATTTTCAAGCTACACTTGGTTTTACATGATGAACCAAGGTGTCCTCTTCTTCTTCTGAACTCTCTTCCTCCAGATTAATAACATTCTCAGCAGTCTCATGAGAAACATCTGTTGGCTTCTTACTAGGCAAGGTTTTACCTAGAGAGCATAATCCCTCAGCAGCCACTTCTTTCTCTGATCTAGATGAATCATCATCTTTATCAGTTTAGGGTTCCACCTCAGGTTAGGGGTCCCTTCTAGACAGAGGGGTAGAAACACCTTTGACTGCATGCCCCTCGTTTAGAATCCTAGTTACTAGGTTCCTAATGGTTTGATCAGTAAAGTGCATGTCATCCTTATGAGGAGGTTTATCAGGAATGTTACCTTGATTACTTCCAGCCATGGAAGAAGGGCCAGGGGCGTCGCCTGGAATCACAGAAAGAGGAGTAACGTCCAACACGTCTTCATCTAAAACTCCATGGAGGGAGTCCTTGCTTGATGAGTGGGTTTTGAACCAGAGGATGAGGGATGTTGAGACATTTTGTTGAACTTTTGAGAAAACGTTTGTTGCCCTAGCAGAGATGATCTGAGAAGTTGGATGAAGATGGAAATGGTTGTGTTGAGGTAGCGCGTGGAAATGACATAGATACTAGTTCCAATACTAGGTAATGATTTATCATTAATGTGGCTCTTTCTTTTAAGTGGGCAGACAATATTTTTATTACCTTTTCCACTCCACTTTAATTGCTATAACTTCACAAGAATCAAAATCCCCAATTTCCCTCTTAAACATTCAAACTGATTATCATTCAAAACCTTTGCAAATTTGTCAGCTAATTGCATTTCATGCTTTAGAGCTGTGATTTTGTCTTCCACAAATTCTCTAATGGAGTGATGACAAAAATCAATGTGCTTGGTCCAACTGTACTGAATAGGATTTTTGGACATAGTTGTGGCACTCAGGTTGTCATAGTATAATTTCATGACATCGGGTGTGACATTGTACTCAATCAACATTAGTTTCAACCAACCCTGTTGAGAACAGCTACTTCCAGCTGCTATATATTCAGATTGATATATAGTACAAACACCATTTTCATCTTTCAAAGGAGCAGGTGTCCTTTCACTCTCCATCCCAATCTGCTTAAAGTTGTTCTTGGCACATTTGCTTTGAGATAGACACATAGACCCATCTATTTTCTTGACTTGTAGCTCAAGTCCAACAAAGTTCTTTCCAACTTCATACGGCATATGACTAGAAACATGTTTAACCATCGGATCCAACCTCCTATCTATTTGAGCCACCATGAGCTTTTCTCCTTTGGAAGTGATGTCAAGTCTGAGTTTCTGGTGTGACATGCTTGTCTGACATTTCCCACATACTTGTCTTTCATCAATCATGGGAGTTCCTCTAGTAGATATAATCATATTCATCCCTTTTTCTTTGACTAAGGTACACTTTAAGGAATAACCAATTTGAGAGCTCCATATATAACAGTTGTCTTTAGTCCTGAATCCCTTCATGATCACTTCACTTTCTTTGTTGGTAATCAGACATTCAGTTTTAGTGAAGTTAACATTTAGACCTTGGTCAGATAGTTGACTGATGCTTATTAGATTTGCAGTCAAGCCCTTAACAAGTATGACCTTGTCAAGTTCAGGAATTCCAAGGCAATCAAGGTTACCTATCCCCTTGATTTCACCCTTTGTTCCATCACCAAAGGTTACATAGCTTATGGCATGAGGATGAAGTCCAGTTAACAGGTCTTTGTTTCCAGTCATGTGTCTGGAGCAACCACTATCAAAATACCAATCTTCTTTGGCTGAAACTCTGAAGGAAGTATGAGCTATTAGACTTGTAACATTAGTCTTATGAACCCATTGCTTCTTCTTGACAGGCCTGTGATGTTTGGGTCTTGGTTGATAGTGAGTCTGATGATGAACAGGGCTAGGATAACCATACAGCATATAGCAGGAGGGCTTCAGGTGGCCAAATTTTCCATAGTAGTGGCATCTCCATCTTTGGTGTTTCCTTTTCTGCTATCTTCCCTTCTGATGTTGTGACATCTCAGGTTTGCTTTTAATAGGGCTGCACTTGGGTTTGGATTTAGGTTTGCAACCAGTGTAACTGCACTCATGCTTAGATTCATTATACCCAATTCTAGATTTGTCTCCTGTTATTTGTCCCGTTTGGAGAATCTTGTCTAAGGAGTTAGATCCATTGATTAACATTTTTACATACTTGGTCATATCTTCTAGTTTAGAATTCAAGAACATAGCTTCAGTTTTTAACTTGGAGATGGTTTCCACATGTTCTGCCTTCTCATTCTCCAGCTGTACTATCACTTTCTTCTGGTTTTCAACTTGTTGACGTTCATCTAGCTTGGCATTCAAAACCACTGCTTCTGTTTTTAATTTGGAGATGGTTTCCAAGTGTTCTACCTTCTCATTCTCAAGTTGAGTTATTATCTTCTTCTGGCTTTCAACCTGTTTACACACCTCTGCACTTTTGTGACACAACTTTCTGTAGGTAGTGGTCAACTCTTCAAAGGTAACTTCATTATCACTTGAGTCCTCCTCAGAACCCCATCTTCCAGTCAAAGGCAGTCACCAGATTTGCAGACTCTTCTGTTTCACTCTCATCAGACCAAGTGGCAGCAATACTCATCTTCTGTTTCTTGAGGTAAGTTCCACATTCAGTTCTAATGTGTCCATACCCATCACATTCATAGAATTGTACTTCTTTTCCTTCTTTGGGATTATCATCTGACGTTGTTCTTCTTCCAGCATTGTTGGATTTACTGATGTCAGATGAGATGTTCTTGACATTAGCCTTAGATTTTACATCCATCTTTTTCAACAGTCTGTTGAACTGCCTTCCCAGCATTGCTACATCATTTTCCAGATCTTCATCAACCTCCTGACTGTCTTCCTCCTATGTGTTTGACATGAAGGCTATGCTTTTGGTTTTCTTGTCAGAACCATCATTCATTCCCATCTCAAATGTTTGGAGGGAACCAATTAGCTCATCAACTCTCTTGTTGGAGATGTCTTGAGACTCTTCTATGGCTGTCACCTTCATAGCAAATCTCTTAGGGAGTGACCTGAGTATTTTTCTTACTAATTTTTCATCTGACATCTTCTCTCCCAGGGCTCCTGAGGCATTAGCAATTTCAAGGATACTCATATGAAATTCATGAATATTTTCATCTTCTTTCATCCTTAAATTTTCAAACTTGGAGGTGAGCAGCTGTAGTCTAGACATTTTAACTCTAGAGGTGCCTTCATGAGTGGTTTTGAGAATGTCCCAAGCATCTTTAGCCACCTCACAGTTGTTTACCAACCTGAAGATATTCTTGTCTACTCCATTGAATATGGAATTCAATGCTTTAGAATTTCCAAGGGCTAGATCATCCTCTTCCTCGGACCATTGTTCTTCAGGCTTCTTATCAGTTGTGGCTTCTCCTTCCTTAGTATTTATTGGATATACCCAGCCTGTTAACACAGCCTTCCAAGCCTTATTATACAGAGATTTTAGGAAAGCTACCATTCGAGGTTTCCAATAGTCATATTTAGATCCATCCAAAATTGGTGGCCTCTGAACAGATCCTCCATCTCTCTCCCTAGTACCAGAAAGTATTGTCCCTAGATCTCACCCAAAACCAGAGCAGGATGCCTTCTCTGGTACCAATTGAAATTCTGGTATCAGATATGAGATGTCGAAGGTAATGCCACGACACTAATATCTGAGTAAAACAAACAGGATAAAGATAAAGGATAGTAATGCAAAAGACACAAGCAATTGTTAACCCAGTTCGGTGCAACTCACCTACGTCTGGGGGCTACCAAGCCAGGAAGGAAATCCACTAAATAGAATCTGTTCAAAGACTCTCAGTACACTTCAACAAGTTACAATCTTTCTCACCTAATCTCTACCCGTGTGATTTCTACCTAAGCACTCTTAGATATGAGAACCCACTCACTCCCCCTCAATCACACCTGTGATTTTAAACAACAATTACTTATGAAAAGAAGTCACTCTTAAAAGACACACACTTGATCTTCAATCAAGTAGACACACACTTGATCTTCAATCAAATAGACACACACTTGATCTTCAATCAAGTAGACACACACTTGATCTTACTTAACAACTTCAATCAAGTAGACACACACTCATGCTTAAAAGCTTAGAGTGACAAATTACAACTCAAAAATCAGACCAACTCAATCATCTATGGATGAATTGAATGGCTTACAAGTCACACAACCAAACAAGACAAAAACCCTTATTCTCTCTCTATATTGTGTATCAAATCAGGTTTTCCATGTCCTATTTATAGAAGCATTCAGCTGGGCTTGGACATCTTGAAAACCCTAAAACTATTTTCCAATTAAATCTTCTCATGACAGTTGGTTAGATCTCTTTGGAAAATAAGAAAATCAAGTTGTAATTAGTGACTGAATGCGATTGCAAATCAGATCTTCAATCATACATAGATTGCCATTACATGCGCAATCACAAACACATAACATTCACCCTGAATGTTCTGTGTAGAGGATGTCATGACATCGGGTCTGACATCCTGGAACAATCCTGCATAATTCCATTTGAAATATCCAGCAGGTACATAATATTAGATGCCATGACATCGTGTATGACATCCTGAAACAATCCTGCATAATTATATTTTTAAACTCCAGCAGGTACATAGATATCTTATGTTAAGACATCACATGCAACATCTTGTGAACACTCTTTGTTTTACCAAAATTGCTGCCAACACTTAGAACCAACATATGGTATTATGATATCAAGTGTTTTCTTCAAAATCAGACTTACCCGCTTGGGGCATCTGTTAAAGATAAGATGACTTTGAGGAGATTATCCGGCAGTTTCTACCTCAATGGCGATGTGCTTTACAAGAGGAATTTTGACATGGTTCTGCTCAGATGCGTGGATAGACACAAAGCAGACTTGTTAATGACTGAAGTCCATGAGGGTTCATTTGGTACTCATTCCAATGGACATGTTATGGCAAAGAAGATGTTGAGAGCAGGCTATTATTGGCTGACAATGGAGTCTGATTGCTGCAAATATATGAAGAAATGCCACAAGTTTCAGATTTATGCAGATAAGATTCATATTCCCCCGACACTTCTGAATGTTATTTCCTCACCATGGCCTTTCTCCATATGGGGAATTGACATGATTGAAATGATAGAGCCGAAGGCGTTGAACGGTCACCGCTTTATTCTTGTAGCTATTGATTACTTCACCAAATGGGTTAAAGCGGCTTCGTATGCAAATGTGACCAGGAAGGTGGTCGTGAAGTTTATCAAGAACCAACTCATATGTCGATATGGTGTGTCAGACAAGATCATTACTGATAATGGATCTAACTTGAACAACAAGATGATAAAAGATTTGTGTAGAGAGTTCAAGATTGCGCATCATAATTCTTCTCCCTATAGACCCAAGATGAATGGGGCTGTTGAAGCTGCTAACAAGAACATCAAGAAGATTATTCAGAAGATGGTTGTTACGTACAAAGATTGGCATGAGATGCTTCCATTTGCTTTGCATGGTTATCGTACATCTGTCCACACTTCAACAGGGGCAACCCCTTTCTCTCTTATGTATGACATAGAGGTTGTGCTCCCCGTGGAGGTTGATATCCCATCAATGAGGGTCTTGATGGAGGCCAAGTTGACTGAGGCTGAATGGGTTTAGAGTCGTTATGACAAACTGAATTTGATTGAAGAGATGAGATTAACTGCCATGTGCCATGGTCAGTTGTATCAGCAAAGGATGAAGAAAGCCTTTGATAAGAAGCATAAGATTATGTTTCACATTTCATTAGCATCATACTAGGTCATACTCATTGCATACAGCATTAGTCACTTGGGAATCAATTTTTGATTGATCACTCCGTGACAGGAGTCCACACAAAGCAAGATTGAGAATTGGACTTCATTTCCTAAATATACAAGTCTCAAGGGTCTCAGGGGGGTCCAGGTATCCTATTATGGTCCTCAGTTCATCAATGAAGGATTCAGAGCTATCAGAGTGTTCATCTGGATTTAATCAGAAATTAGGGCTTCATGGCTACCTGCAACAGATAATGTTTGGTTGGAAGTAGAGGGGCTCATCCATGTCATGATTAGAGAAGCATCTTGGCCTAGGAAGATTGACAATTATCTCAGAAAGATCCATTGGCAATCAGTGCAATAAGTTCCTGATCAATTTTGCCCTAAACTAGGGTTTGGTCTAAAATCAGTTTATTTCTGATTCCTTGGGTGAAACTCTTTTCCATGGCCCTCCATATGTCCACAAGGGTCTACATACAAAAAATCATCTTTTTATTTGAGCCAGAAGTGCTTCAATTGATCACCGGAATCGGGATCAGACAGTTTGGGAAAAGTCAATTGTGGGGCCAGAAAAGTCAACTCCTGACATTTTGAGAGTGGAATCTCAAAATCCATGCCTAGGGGAGCCTACATGTTAAATTTGATCAAGGTTGGATCTTGGATTCATCATTTAATCAGGAATTGGAAAAGTACTTAATCTGGAAATGGTTGACTTCCATTTAGGGCAAGTTTTCATGATTGTTGCACTCACTTTAAGCCTATTTTCCATCAAGATAAAACTCCATTTGAAAATTTCTCCAACATGAAAGTTGTTCCTCTTGTTCCAAACATTCTAGAAATATAAAGTTTGTTCCATTTGGATCAAAATTGAGAAAGTTATGCTTAGTCAAAGTGAGACATATTTTTAGGACACTTAGAAAAATTAGTAAGTCTCAAAATATTCAAAGTTTGTCAAGACTTCTTGGCCAGTTTTCTTACACTTCAAGGCACCAATTGAAAATAGTTTCTTCACAACAATTATACCTTGCCATGTTCTCTTTCACGTCCTTTTGGAATCATCACATTTGGATCCATGGTTTGAGAGATACATTCACCTAAAGTGGGCACCATGACTTGATTCTCTAGGCAGATTTTAGGCCAAACTGGCCCAATCAGTTTTGCATGGTGCAACATGATCTTGAGGGCCATTTTTCACCTTTTTCCATTCATCATTTCCACTCATGCTCAACATGAAAGATGATATACTCTATGAGATCTTTCCACTGTTTGCATCATCTCATTATTTAGTGGCTTGCTCATCAAGTTACATGGCCTCAAAGTCATCATCTTGGATTGTTTTCTTGCTTGCCAAATAGACCAAAACTATGATGCATTACACAGCCCATGTTTTCTATTTTCCTCATTTGGCCATGCATCTTTTTTCCACTCACTTAAACTTTGCCAAAATAAGTAACTTTCTAACACCACCTCACTTTGCATAATTTGTTCATAAACCAAAACATGGATTTCTGAGCCCATTAAGACACTTGACCCACCATATTTAAGCACTAAAACCCTAAATCTTAAGGCAAGGCATTGTGATTTTTCGAGCTAAGCAAGGAAAGGAGCATTAGAGATCTGTTTTCATTCCTCTTCCATTTCTCAATTTGAAGCATTGAAGCACCATCAAGGCAGCACCATTCTTCTTCTATTTCTCTCCACAATCAAAGGGGCAGTGGACCTAACTTCCACTAGGTAATCCTTCTACTCCATCTTCCATGGCCATGTATATCATGCTTGCTCCATGCTGTTTACCATGCTTATTTCATGCCATTACCATGCTCATCATCATGCTGGTTTCCATGTTAATATTATGTTATGCTTGCTTCTGAAGTCCTCAGTATGAGGCATTGTTCATGTTGCTTGATTTATGTTATTGATTTCTGCTCATATCCGTGGCCATGTGGACATCTTGTTGACAATATTTCTCCATGATTAAGCCATCATTTTACTCAAACAAAGTCACCATGTTAATCTACACATTTCATACTTGAGTTCTGGATTTTATTTCGTGTCATTTGGTGCATCATAGTGGTCGTATTCTTGAGTGGAACTTGAAGAAAACTCATCTGTTTTTGGCGTGTTCTTGTACATGGCGCTAGGGTTTCTGTTTTAGTGAGGAAAACGACCATGTATCGTCTTATGAGCTACTGGATCAAGGCGCATGTTTTAATCGTACCCGTCCGTCCTATTTTGTCTTGTAGTCACTTAAATAAGGTAACCGATTGATAACATGTCACATGGCTTCTTTTTTTTAAAACGTTATTTAATCCTGTCACGCGCTGGATTTATTTATTTGGTTGGACCATGGGCCTTCGCCTGTTACTTTTAGCACCCCACGTTTTTTTGGCCCATCAGCTCTTATGTTTTCCAGTTCATTTAAATTGCTAATGCACCCCTTCTTTTTATGTTCATTTTAATTCCAATTTATTTTCTGTTTTGATTTTAATTAATTTAAAATATTTTATTTATTCATAAAAATATCCAAAAATATTTTCCATATTTCTTAATGCCTTATTTAATTTAATTTTATTTTTATTTTTGTATTTATTTAATGTTAATATTTTATTTCAATTATTAATTCTAAATGGTTCATCATACATTTTTTTATTGATTTTATTTTCATGACTTAAAAATCTTTTTAGCTTTTGATTTGTGGGATGAAGGTTGACCACTGTCCCATGGTCAACCTAACCTTTTCTTGAAGTTTTATTTCCCATTTTCAATTTATTCTTAATTTATTTTTAACCTAGTCTTGTTGGTTGACTTTTGGTTTGACTTCTGTTTTATTTCAATTAATTTATGAACCAATTTTCATTATTTTTAAAATATTTTTGGGGGATGATGATGTCCTGACCCCACCTTATTTATTTTAATTTTTCATAATTTTGTTGATTAATTTGCTATTTATTCTAGATTTATTTTTAACCTAGTTTGGTTGGTAGACCTCTAGTTTGACCTCTGTTTTATTTCAATTAATTTATGTACCAATTTTCATTATTTTTGAAATCTTTTTGGGGGATGATGATGTCCTAACCCTAACTTAGTTTAATTTTTCATAATTTTCTTGATTAATTTGCTATTTATTTGATAATTATCAGGTTAGCTTGAATTTTCAGTTGATTTCTTTATGATCGATGTTTGACTTAGGGATTGCCTATGGAAATTGGAGAGATCTTTTGATCCTCCCTTATTCATCTCATATGTCATGTATTAGAGGCATTTTACCTTGATTTTATTTGATCCTTACCTCATTTCCTGATTAAATTATTCAGTGGACCCCTTGTGTGCATCTTCTCATCTGTCTGATCCATCTGTCATTTGTTATACGTGTTTCCTTCATCCATGCTTACTATTGCTTGATTGTCTAACATGTTCATACTTCACATGCCTTGTTTAATGCTCCGTTATTTCATTCTTTGATTCTTTGATTTGATTATACACCTGCTTACTTATCTGATTTGATTGATAACTGTTGCCTACTTGTATGATGATTGAGGCATATATTCTTATTGTTTGATTGCCATGAACCATCCCCATTCATAACAAATGTATCCCTCTCCCATAAAGTGTATAATATTTATTCTTTCATTCTTTATTCATCTGTTAATACCATAATTAAAACGACCATCTGATAATCATTTCAAAACAAGATCAAAAGCTCGATCCAACGTCGAGTAATCATTTTCAAAACTTAACAGAACCAGCACGTATTCATCCATCCTCGTGTAAGTCGATTGCTTCATGCATCGCCATCTACCTGTAAGTCGATTGCCTCAGGCATCACCATCTATCCTTATACGTGGCTCCTCTCCTTGCTCCATCTGTCGACTCTTGTTCCGTTTAGGTAGCACCCATTAGGTAGAACCCTTTATATGATAACATAGGTAGAGTTCCCTTATTCTTTGCATGCTAACATTAGGTAGATGTTCCCCTCTGTAAATCCTAACACATAGGTCCACATTGCATGACAACTCTAGGGCAGAGCTTCCCCACTTTTAGACCTTTCGTGCGTCTCCGATCTTGTGGCGTGTCAATCTGTTCTATTGCAAAGAGGTAACTGCCTAAGACTCGATTCAGCGAGCTGCAACACCTACTGCTAGGACGTTGAGCACATTGCCCACTTTCCCTTGACACAGCTGGTGTCCTCTTTTGTAAGTCCATGTTCAGATGGAAATCCTTAACCCGTAGTTAGGCGAACTACGACAACTCTGACTCTCATGTTCAGATGAGATACATAGGCACGAGACACGATGTCTTGCCGAGTTTTGACTGACGACTAACAACTAATCCTTGCTTGCTTTCGCCCTTGTTGCGATTCTTTTCTCTCGCCTTTGTTGCGATCGAGACCTTCCCTTTTCTCTCGCCCTCGTTGTGATCGAGACCTTCCCTTTCACTTGCCCTAGTTGCAATCGAGACCCGTGTTCCCGTAGTTAGTTGAACTACATTTTACTCTGATTATCATTCCAGATGAGATTCGTAGGCATAAGACGCGATGTCTTAGCGAGCACACTTCTCTTTCGCCCATAGGTAGCCGAGCTACGAAGACTCTGATTCTCATGTTCAAATGAGATACGTAGGCAGTGGATACGACATCCTTGTGAGTCATTTCCTTTTGACCTTCTTTAGAAGATAGTACATTAGATATACCTACACCCTTTAGACTAGAATAACAAGAGTGGATCCCGTAGAGTACTACGGATGCGTAGGGGTGTTAATACCTTCCCTTCGCATAATCGACTCCCGAACCCTAGATTTGGTTGCGAGACCTTGTCTTTTCCTTCTCTTCAGGTTTTCTTCGATCGTTTCCTTTCCCTCCTTTGGGATAAATAACGAACGGTGGCGACTCTTCTGTTTTTTTTCCTCGCCGGTTGTTTTTTCGCCCAGTTGCGACAGCTGGCGACTCTGCTGGGGACCTAGTTTCCCTATGAGAGTCCCTCCTAGCTTTTGTGAGTTTCTTGTTTGTTGGGTGTTTATTATTTTCTACAATTATTTACTTTCAGCATTTCTATGCTTTATCTTATTGCATTGTGTACATATGATTGATGTATCTATTGGATCTGTGGGGTTGGTTATTTGTTGGGATGGGTTGTTCTATGAGAGATAAGCCCACTACCCAGGCTTGAGCGTACACACAGGTTTTAGAGTGGATAGTCATGAGGCTTGTGTAGCATGTTGCTACGTTAAGTCGTTTATGAAGACCCACACCCAGACGAGGTTTCTTGTGGATATATTCTGTCCTACGGGTGTTCCGTAACGACAGTATGTTCCTCTAGAAATCGTCGACTCTAGTGACCATTTCCCGAGGCCTCTCCTCCGAGACGCGGTTATGTTAGCTCTGGTGGGCGCATTCTCGTTGCTGAATCCGAGGACCCCGAGGCTAGGAACTTGCTTTTAGGATGTCCTGTTGAGGGGAGTCAGTGGAGGTCTTTTGTCTCGTAATAATGCCAAACCTTCAGTGGTAAACGTATTATTCTCGACTGAAGGGTTAGAAGCTGACAAACTTCTGTTCTTAGAACCTACCAGTGAGGGGCGGGCTAAATTTAGGAAACCTTAACCTTCAACTAACCCGGTTTTCTGGTATTCTAGTTGGAGCAGAGCTTTGATCTCTTATTTGTTCCTCAGTGGTTTTCTCTTCAGACAGTGTGACCTGACAGTTGTTCAAGCAGATACAGCAATCCTGATTCCCATGTCACTGCATTGCATCACATCATTTTGCATTCATATCATTTAACACATGTTTATCTATTCCCAGGGGTTTATATCTTCTTCTTGATTCTAGTCGGGGTTTCCTGGTTCTCCTAAGATGGATATTGGCCGAAAAAGACATGTCGCCTACAAATTTCCTATGGTTTGTTTGGATCCCATTCAACAGCTGATGAAGTTAATGGATCATGATTCTATAGAAGGATTCCGGAAGGATTACGGTTTGATTCTAAGCTTCGTTACGGCTCTCTCCAAAGATCAACATGATGCTCTCTTTACACTGCTGCAGTTCTATGACCCTCCATTGAGGTGTTTTACATTCCCAGATTACATCTTGGTCCCTACTTTGGAGGAGGTTGCCAGTTTTCTCAGAGTTCATATCAAGTCATAGTTGTTATTCTACAGTTTTGAGTTTCTGCCCGATTTCAGCATGCTTGCTTCAGCCACATATTTGGGGAAATCAATCTTGGAGTCTAATATGTGTCAGAAAGGAGGAGTCAATGGTTTTCATCTGAGTTTCTTAGTGGGAGAATCCAAGAAGAAGCTTGAAGAAGGTGATCATAGGGGTTTCAATGTTGTGTTGGCTTTTTGTGTATACAGGATTGTCTTGTTCCCTAATGTTACAAAATTTGTGGACGTAGATGCAATACGCCTCTTCGTGTTGGGAAATCCAGTGTCGACCTTGCTGGGAGATTTCTTTCATTCAGTGCATCATAAGAATGAGATTAGAAAAGGAGGATTGGTGAATTGTTGTGCACCCTTGTTTCATAAGTGGTTCATTTCTCACCTACCCAAGTCGGGAGCATTCGTTGATGTCGAGGACTCGTTGAGTTGGTCGAAGAGATTGATGGGGATAAGAGCTAAAGATATTTCTTGGTGGGCTGACCAGAACTTGCTTCGGGCGAATATTATTCACAGTTGTGGGAACTTCCCGAATGTACCGTTGGTAGGAAGAAGAGGAGGAATCAACTATAATCCTTCTCTAGCAGTCAGACAGTTTGGATATGCTTTAAGAACTCTGCCTTTGGAAAAAGATGTGGAAGAATCTCTAGTTTTCCATTCTTCATCTGATTTGACTGTATCCCATAAGGCAGCTGAGGCCTGGCTCAAGGTGATCAAGAGAGGAAGGACTGTGCTTGAAAAAGGAGATTGCAGGACTTATCCTCAATATGAAGATTGGCTTCAGAGAAGAGTCGAAGAGTTTAGTCTGCCATTTCCTATTGAAGAACCTTTGTATCCACCAACTCCTGAGCAGTCAACAATGGTGAGCCGAGAGGAGTATGAGCCATGGGGGAACTTCAAACTGAAAACTCAGAGTTGTGTGTGAAATTGCAAGACTGTATGCGTCTATTCCATGAGGAAAAATATCAGAAGGGGGAAACCGTCAGATTGCAAGAGGAAGCAGAGAAGAAATTGGCTGTGGAGGTGGACTTCTTCAGGAAACCTGACAAAGCCTTAGGGTCATCAAGTTCTGAGTTGAGGCGAGTCAAGCAGTAGTTAACAGATGCCCATGGTAAGTTAGCTGGGTGGCAAGAGTAATGGGATGCATTTTCAGCTTCTCGGAAGGCAAAAGAGGAGGAGATGGTGGCCCAATTGACTGGTCAGATGGAGAAGTTGAAGACTCTGCTGAAGGAGAAGAACAGTGAGATCCTGTGTGCCCGAACAACCAATGGTTACATCATAGATCAACTCGATAAGGCTCAAGAACAAATTGAAGAACTCAAGATGTTGGCGGGTTTGAAGAAATCCAGACTTGAAGAGGTGTTCGGGAAGGATGATGGAGACTATTACATAAAGCACATCAATGAACTGGATGGGATTATTCACAAGAGGAATTTGCTTATACGGCATTTGACAGAATCTCCAGATCATCCTGACACGGTGGCACTGCTGGCTGAAGTTAGGAGCAGTCCTTATGGGTTATATACAGGAGGCTGATTCCTGATTTTTGTTCCTCTCTTTACTTGTTGTGTTTCTTTGTTGCTTTGCAGTGATGATCCACAGGCTTGTTGTGGAGATCCTCTTTTGATGTACTGTTGGCTAAGGCCCTCCTCCTTGAACTTATTTGTATGACGATCATTCTTTATTGCATCTTGGTCTCAAAAGTTTATCCACGGCTCGATCTTGTTGTACTGTTCATCTGATATGAGTCTGGAATCAAGGGGTAGAATACCCTTTGGAATTGATAAACATGTCATTGCATTTGCATATTCATTAGCATGTCTTGCAAAACAGGTACCGCTGCGGTGTTTTCATTTTGTTTGGTGTTCCACTAGCAGGATAGCTGACTCAGGCATTCACTCGTACGGTACCAGAAGGAATCTACAAAGAGCAATGGAATGCCTACAAGCAGAGCTCGCTGAGATGAGGATTCACATGAATCAGTTCATGGATGTGGTCCAGGGAGTGGCTCAAGGACAGCAGGAGCTTAGACAGTTGATACAGAGGAATCCCTCTGCTACTCAACCGGAGATGGTGATTGATCCTCCAGCTGGAGAGGCTAACAGACCCAATGGACCGGGGACTATTCCTATCCCACGTGTCAACCCTGATCAACAACCCATTCATGATGATCAAGAGGATCAGTTCACCCTGCTGCAGGAAGACTTTGGCATGGGCCATGTTGTGGACCCTATGTTCAGGAGATTGGAAGAGAGGTTGAAGGCTGTGGAAGGGCAGAATGCTCTTGGTGTGGACGTTGCTGACTTGGGGCTGGTCCCAGGTGTGAGAGTTCCACCGAAATTCAGAGTCCCAGCTTTTGACAAATACAATGGCAACTCTTGCCCGAAGACTCATGTGCAAGCTTACTTCCACAAGATGATTGCGTATTCTGATGATGAGAAGCTGATCATGTACTTCTTCCAGGACAGTCTAGCTAGGGCATCCTTGGAATGGTATATGAGGCTGGACAGAGCCCATATTCGCTGCTGGAGAGATTTGGCTGAGGCCTTTGTAAAGCAGTATCAGTACAACGCGGATATGGCACCTGACAGGACCCAACTTCAGAATCTATCTCTCCAGAGCAATGAGTGCTTTAGAGATTATGCTCAACGCTAGAGAGAGACGACTTCCCGTGTTCAGCCTCCTATGTTGGAGAAGGAGATGGCCAACATGTTTATGAACACACTGCCTGAGTCTTACTTGGAGCGTCTGGTGGGTTGCAACGCCTCCAATTTTGCTGATGTGGTCTCTACCGGTGAGAGGGTGGAGAACTACTTGAAGACGTGTAAGATCCAAGGTGGAGTTGGATCATCCTCAGGGACGAAGAAGCCATTTATAGGAGGGCAAAAGAGGAGAGAAGGGGATACAAATTCCATATCTTCTTATCAGAACAGGGATAACCGGAGGGGTAACTTTCAGAATTACCATCAACAACCTTATGTTACAGCTGTGACCATTCCGGCTGCAGCACCAGTGCAACAACAACAACCTCAGCGTCAACAAAATCAATACCAACAACAGCAGGGTAACAGACCTACCTATCAACAAAGACAAAGGATGTTGGATAGGCGTTTTGATACTTTTCCGATGTCATACGCCCAGTTGCTTCCCAGCCTTCAACAATTACAACTCGTGCAGTTACGCACTTTGACTCCTCCCATTGGCAGACTTCCGGTGGGTTATGACGCCAATGCAAGGTGTAATTTCCTCTCTGGGGCACCTGGCCACACTATTGAGAACTGCAAAGCTTTTAAGCACGTAGTTCATGACCTCATTGATTCAAAGGCCATTAACTTTGCGCCGACTCCTAATGTTGTCAACAATCCTATGCCGCAGCATAGTGGAGAAAATGTTAACATGGTGGAAGGAGAAGTCAAATCCGTCAAGGATGTGTTGAAGCTGAAGACACTGCTGTTGGAAATCAAAGAATACTTGCTGAAGGCAGAGGTCTTCCCCGGTTGTGAGAGTGGTTGTTTGGGCTGTGTCGCATAGAGTGGAGGTTGTTCGAAGCTGCAGCAGGGTATCCAAGCCTTGCTTGATGATGGTATCCTCCAAGCTGAAGACCTATCTGCCCAAAGGTATGTTGAAGGGGTTGTTGAAGGGATTGTTGAGAATGCAGATGCTAATCCTCTCTTGTCTGAAGATGCCATTGCTATTGAAGAACTTACAAATGTTGTTCCTGTTGATCTTGTAATTCCTGATGATGTATTTAATTTTTCTGATGTTGTTGCTAATATTCCAAACACTATGGTCGATTCTGTTGTATTTGTTGAACTTGATTCTGATGTTTCAGATGCTTGTTTTTCAACGAATGAGATTTCTGAGTATGACTGTGATGTTGCCACTATCATAATTTTCTACCCAACTGCTTAGATCAGTGTGCCAGAAGCGCAACCGGTACCACCAGTGTGACCGCATGAATCCACTATGACCATCACGACCCCTGGTCCTTTACCTTTCACCAGCGAGAGGGCCATTCCTTGGCATTACGAGGGGAGTGTGTACACGCATGATCATGGAGTGGAGCAGCCACTGAAAATAGAAGAGGTGCAGGATCAGAGGTCCGAATCTGAAGTCGATGTAAAAGATCCCGCAGTGGACAATGTTGGTGGAATCGGGCGATTCACCAGAAGTGGTAGACTATTCTCATCACCAGTTACCCAACCTGATAGTGCTGACGCCGTGGCGAAGACCAAAGGCAAACAAGTAGTGAATGAGGGTACCTCTGCACCACAGGCTAGCTCTGAGCCTGCTTTCACGAAGGATATGGACGAGATTTTTAGAATTATAAAGAAAAGCGACTACAAGGTAGTTGATCAGTTGATTCAGACACCCTCCAAGATATCTATTCTCTTACTCCTGCTGTGTTTGGAGGCACACAGGGAGGCACTTCTGAAGGTCATTAATGATGCATATGTGCCTCAGGAGATCTCAGTAAACCAACTAGAAGGGATCGTTGCAAATGTTCATGCAAGCAACGGGTTGGGTTTTACTGATTCTGACTTGACGCCAGCTGGACGCAATCATAACAAGGCTTTGCACATTTTGATAGAATGCAAAGACACTGTGTTATCCCATGTTCTCGTGGATACAGGTTCCTCTCTCAATGTGCTACCCAAGAGAGCCATGTCAAAGTTAGTGTAAGAACAAAATTAGTTCTACAATAGATTCCAGGATTTTGATGATAACAAAGGATGAAACAAAAAATGGCACCCTAACGAAATTTCTCTAAGTGTGTAGGACTCTGAATAAAAACAAAGTAATCTGATCGCTTTATCAGATACAGACTCTAATCAGATACAAGTACTAGAAGATCAGAAGCATCTGAAAAAGAAGTGCGCTCTAGAAGTTCTGACTCTGAGCAAAACCAAGACAACAAAAGTCCAGAAGCTCTAAACTTCCACTGGAATCAACTCTGATGAGCTAAAAAGACCAGGACTATCAGAAGCTCTGATGTAACTTCAATACATCTCAGATTGACAGAGATAACGTAGATTCTGACGAAGGTTCTCCAAATCCAGAAAGAGTAACGGAAACAACAACTTCAAATGGAAAGAAAGTATATTTGGAAAGAAGTTATTCAGGGAGACAAATTGGTTATGGCAAGAAACACAGAAGTAATGGCATTAAACTCTCTCAAAGACAAATATTATGCCATCACTACAACGGTCCTTTCACCACTATATAAAGGACGACATACTTCAGTGAGAGACATACCTGAATGCACATAAATTCTCTACCATCTCTCTTAGTTTTTCACGAGCTGTTGCTCATACGTGAAAACACTTGCTTGCTCTACTCGCTGTAATATTTGCTTAATCTTAGGAGCACTTTAGATTACAGATTCCTTTTGTTAAATTGATTTTGTTCCTCAAGTGACTCTGCGTAGTCTGTATACTTGGGAGGACTAAGAGATCTTTCTCTTAGACGTTGGTTGTAATAATATTTCAAGATTAGTGGATTAAGTCCTTTTTGAAGGCGAAATCACCTTGGCCGGGTGGACTGGAGTAGCTTTGTGTTATAAGCGAACCAGTATAAAATCCTGTGTGTTCTTATTCTACAAAAGCGCTTATTTTCCAAAACAATTCAAACCCCCGTTTCTTGTTTTTCTCACCTTCAATTGGTATCAGAGCTTCGGCTCTGTTATTGATTTTCTAATCAACACTTAACCGTGTAGAGAGATCCAGAACGAGAAAAACTATGGCCCACACAAATGAAAGAGACAGTTACAATGCTAAGCCTTCTGTCTTTGATGGAGAGAAATTCGATTACTGGAAAGATAGAATTGAAAGTTTCTTTCTAGGCTATGACACTGATATCTGGGACATTGTCACAGATGGATACAAACCTCCTGTAACAGATGCTGGAGTTGAAGTTCCCAGAAGTAAGATGACAGATGATCAGAAGCGCGATTTCAAGAATCATCACAAAGCTAGAACGATACTTCTCAATGCCATATCTTACAATGAGTATGAAAAAATCACCAACAGGGAAACAGCTAAAGATATACTCGACTCCCTGAGGATGACTCATAAAGGAAACTCTCAGGTCAAAGAAACAAAGGCTCTGGCTCTAATCCAGAAATATGAAGCCTTCAAAATGGAGGATGACGAAGCTGTAGAGGTAATGTTCTCTAGATTCCAAACTCTTATTGCAGGTCTCAAAGTACTAGACAAAGGATACACAACTGCAGACCATGTCAAAAAGATAATCAGAAGCCTGCCAAAGAAGTGGAGACCCATGGTCACTGCCTTAAAGCTTTCAAAGGATCTGAATAACATCAGCCTTGAAGAGCTTGTCAGTTCACTCAGAAGTCATGAGATAGAACTGGAGGAAGATGAGCCTCAGAAGAAGAACAAGTTTGTAGCATTAAAGTCCAGATCTGAAAGGCGCAACTCTGACAGAAACAAATCCTTCCAGGCCGAAACAGAAGATGCCGATGACTCTAAACAGGAATATTTTCATGATGAAGAAGAATTATCCCTCCTGACCAGAAGAGTAAAACAACTCTGGAAAAAGAGGAATAATAACTTTAGGAGACCAAGACCCAGAGGGGATCGATCAGAATCATCCTCAAAAGGTAAAACTAACAAAGATGTTACTTGTTATGAATGTAAAGAAACAGGTCACTACAGGAATGAGTGCCCCAAGTTAAAGAAAGACAGTTCTAGAAAAGAAAGCTTCAAGAAAAATTCCCACAGAACCAAAAAGGGATTGATGGCTATCTGGGATGATAGCGAATCTGACTCATCAGAATCTGACTCTGATGAACAGGCTAATGTGGCGCTCATGGCCACCACATCCAGGAACACCTCAGATGATGAATCAGAAGAGGTATTTTCTGAACTCTCTCGATCTGACCTAGAATCATGTTTGTCTGAAACTCTCAGCTCATATCAGAAACTAAAACAAAAATTTAAAGCTATAAAAGGCGTTCTTGAAGAAACATTTGAAGAATGTGGCAAACTTGAGAAAACCATTTCAGAACTAAAAGATGAAAACAGATCTTTGACATTTGAAAGAGATGCAACAAATAAAAATTGCTCAAAACTTGAAGAAGCGTTATCTCAAGCTCCACAAACTTCAAACACAATAATTTATAAATATGAAAAAGCTTTTCAAAATTTTCTGAAAAATGGGATAGGGAGGAGTATTATGGCATCCATGATTTATGGAGTCAGTCAAAACAATAGAAGAGGAATTGCGTATGATCCTAGTGAAGATAAAACTTCTACTAATGACCAACCTAAATCTCCATTCTCATATCACTACATACACACACAAGAGCAAAAATTTGATAATGCTAGAAAACCCAAAGTGATAAGAAACTCTGAGAAAACTAATCATAAAGGACCCAAAAGACTCTGGGTACCAAAGGATAAGATTGTTTATGTTGCAGATATCTTATGTAGCAAAGTTCAAACACCAGTCATGGTACCTGGACTCTAGATGCTCGCGACACATGACGGGAAGAAAGTCTATGTTCCAAAGCCTGGAACTTTAAAGATGCTGGATTCGTAGGCTTCGAAGGAGATCAGAAAGGAAGGATCAGAGGCTCCGAAACTATTGGTAATGGTACTCTTGCCTCTATATTTGATGTCCTTTATATAGAAGGATTAATGCATAACCTGTTATCCATAAGTCAATTAAGTGATAACGGTTATGATGTAATCTTTAATCAAAAGACATGTAAAGCCATAAATCAAAATAATGGTTCTGTCCTATTCACAGGCAAGAGGAAAAACAATATTTATAAAATAAATATTTTTGATTTAAAAGAACAAAATGTGAAATGTCTGATGTCTGTTCACGAAGAGCAATGGGTATGGCATAGACGCTTGGGCCACATTAGCATGAGGAAATTATCTCAGCTAAATAAACTCGAGTTAGTCAGAGGCCTACCTAAGCTGAAGTTTTCTTCAGATGCTCTGTGTGAAGCATGTCAGAAAGGAAAATTTTCAAAAACATCTTTCAAAAAGAAAAATATTGTTTCTACCTCTAAGCCTCTGGAACTTCCTCACATTGATTTATTTGGTCCTGTGAAAACAGCATCAGTCAATGGAAAGAAGTATGGACTAGTCATTGTTGATGACTTCAGTCGCTGGACATGGGTGAAATTCCTAAAGCACAAGAGTGAGTCTCACTCTGTATTCACTAACTTCTGTTCCAAAGTGCAAAAAGAATTTGACTCCAAAATTGTAAGAGTCAGAAGTGATCATGGTGGGGAATTTGAAAACAAATTTTTTGAGGAATTATTTGACTCTAATGGAATATCCCATGATTTCTCCTGCCCTAGAACTCCACAACAAAATGGAGTTGTAGAGAGGAAGAATAGGACACTCCAAGAGATGGCCAGAACTATGATCAATGAAACAAATGTGGCTAAGCACTTTTGGGCCGAAGCTGTAAATACAGCGTGTTACATTCAGAATAGAATCTCCATAAGACCTATTCTGGAAAAGACTCCCTATGAACTGTGTAAAGGAAGGAAACCAAACATTTCATATTTTCATCCTTTTGGATGTTCTTGCTTTATCTTAAATACTAAGGAACATCTGAACAAGTTTGATTCCAAAGCACAAAAAGGTATTATGTTAGGATACTCAGAACGCTCTAAAGGCTACAGAGTATACAATACAGAAACCAAAATTGTGGAAGAATCAATTCATGTCAGATTTGATGATAAGCTTGACCCTGAAAAGTCAAAGCTAGTTGAAAAACTTGCAGATTTGGAGATCACTCTTGCAGGATATGACGAGAAGATTGAAGCTCCAGAAGCAACTGCCAGTCAAACTCTAGAAGGAACTAACTTCCCAGTAATCCCAAGGAAAGCTAAAAGTCGCCTCAACATATCTGAAGAGTTGATTCTGGGAAATAAGGACGAACCTGTCCGAACCAGGTCCACCTTCAAGACCTCCGAAGAAACTCCTATGGGACTAGTATCTCTGATCGAGCCTACGTCCTGTGATGAGGCACTTCAAGATAGCGACTGGGTTCTAGCCATGCAAGGAGAGCTAGATCAATTCACAAAGAACGATGTTTGGGATCTTGTTCCTAAGCCCAGAGGCACTCACGTTATCGAAACCAGATGGGTGTTCAGAAACAAGCTGAATGAGAAAGGAGAAGTCGTCAAAAACAAAGCTCGACTGGTGGCTCAAGGTTATAGTCCACAAGAAGGTATTGACTACAATGAATCCTTTGCTCCAGTCGCCAGGTTAGAATCTATTCGCCTACTTGTATCATTCGCTATAAATCATTCTATCAAATTATATCAAATGGATGTCAAGAGCGTATTCCTTAATGGTTATATATCAGAAGAAGTGTATGTCAACCAACCTCCAGGTTTTGAAAATCCAAATTTTCCAGAACATGTCTTTAAACTTAAGAAATCTTTATATGGACTTAAACAAGCTCCCAGAGGTTGGTATGAACGATTAAGTAATTTTCTTCTGGAACATAATTTTATCAGAGGGAAAGTTGACTCCACACTCTTCTGTAAAAACCTTAACAATGATCTCATGATATGCCAGATATACATTGATGATATCATTTTTGGTTCAGCTAACGCCTTTGTATGTCAAGAATTCTCTGAGTTAATGCATGCAGAATTTGAAATGAGCTTAATGCAAGAACTAAAGTTCTTTCTAGGAATTCAAATCAACCAAACTTCAGAAGTCACGTACGTTCATCAAAGCAAATACATAAAAGACGTTATGAAGAAATTTGATATGGCTGAATGCAACTCTGCAAAGACTCCTATGCATCCAACCTGCATTCTTGAAAAGGAAGAAGTCAGTAAAAAGGTTTGTCAGAAGCTCTATCGTGGTATGATAGGCTCCCTTCTCTATCTGACTGCTACTCGACCTGATATTCTCTTTAGTGTTTGTCTTTGTGCCAGATTTCAATCAGATCCTAGAGAAACTCACTTAACAGCAGTTAAGAGAATTTTCAAATATCTGAAAGGAACTCCTAACCTGGGCCTGATGTATGAGAAAACATCAGAGTATAGACTTTCTGGTTATTGTGATGCAGATTACGCAGGAGATAGATTGGAACGAAAAAGCACATCTGGGAATTGTCAGCTCTTGGGAAACAATCTGATATCCTGGGCCAGCAAAAGACAATCAACCATTGCCCTGTCCACGGCAGAAGCAGAATACATCTCAGCATCACTGTGCACTACTCAGATGCTCTGGATGAAGAATCAGTTAGAAGATCTGCAAATCTTCGAGAGTAACATTCCTATCTTTTGTGATAATACTGCTGCCATTTGTTTAAGTAAGAATCCCATTTTAAACTTGTAAGACCCTAATTTTGTCCCTAAGATCCCTCAAGGCATCATAACATTGCATTTGCAAAGCCTCAAGGATCATGAGCATCTTGGTTCCCTTTGCCTTTGGGTGGGACTTCTTGTGAGTGGTTTGAGACCACCAAGCATACTTGAATTGTATATCATTGATTTTCTTATTTTTTTTACTAACCAAAAGCACAAAAATATGTCACTAACATCTTTTGTTTGTAGCTTGAGTAATCACAAGGTCAAAGGCTTCAAGGAGATTATTGGTACAAAGATATGGCCAAGAGGAGATGAAAGAAAGCATGGTAATGGTTCCCAAAGTTCTCATCTATCAAATATGCCTCCCTAGCATCTCAATTCATCATTTTGATCAAAACAAGTCCAAGGGTTTGAGGTTTGTGCCCCAAGGAAACCCTAATTCATCTGCGCACCACAATGCCTTGCTCTTGAAGCAACCTCAGCCCATGATCAAATACAATCAAGGGAAGTTATTTAATTCATCATTTCATGCATATTTGAACTTATTTGAGTTTCCTCAATCATCAATTCATCAAGATATGAGTCATGGACTTGAGAAGTTGATCAGTCAATTCATCTGACTATTTTGAAATGCACTGAGACCTAAATTTTTATGTGTTGGTCAAATGGAGATGATCCCAAAATAAAAAATGTTCTTAAGGACAATATGAACAACTTTCATGTTCATGAAAAATTTATTTGAAGCTTGGAAGGTCATCTCCCATTCCAATACATTATAGGTCATTTTGACTGAAACCCTAATTTTGGGTCCACTTCCCAAGGACATAACTCATTCATTTTTTATGATTTTTAGGTGGGATCAAATGAATTGGAAAGCTTAAGGTGTCTACTTAAAATGTTATATTGAACAAAATTTCAAAATCTCAAAGGAAATACATGTGAAAATGCAAAACATTATAGGTCCTTTTGGGCCAAATGCATTAAAAGGCAAAAAAGTCCAACTTCAAGTGCCCATAACTCTTTCATCAAAAATACAAATGATGCAAACTTTAAGTCCATTTTGATTGTCTAGAAAATATATACAACTGTGGTGTTGGAGATTTTCTCATTTGAGGCTTGCATCATCAAAACAGAAGGGCTTGAACATTGGCCAAATTTGGAAACCTTGCATTGACATGTTTTGCACATCACACTTTAAACTCAAAATTCACTAATTTCCACACTTCAAATGGATTTTTGCCCAACATAAAAATTGTTCCTTACATCAAGACCTTTCCAACCATTACCCACATGCTTATGTTTGGATTTTCTAATTGCCATTTTCGAAGAGGTGAATGTTTAGGTTCAATTATGGAATGCACATGAAATCTTGATACACAAGCAAATTCAAAGCAAATTACACGTCCATTTCATTCCAGACTGAGCTCAGCTTGCATTTGGCATTGTTTTTGGGCCTTGTGCATGATCATGCAAGCCCATGCAAGGTTTGTCCATGTTCATGCACACGGATTGGATCATGATTTCCTTGCCACTCCCTCTATAAATAGAGACCCTATTCCATTCAAAAATCATACCTGATTCAACCTGTTATGCAGCACAAATCTCTCCATAGCCATCACTAAAGGAATTTCAATTTTCTTCTAAAAAATTCAGATCTGAATTTCAACTACCTTGGTTGATTTTCAGACCTATAATTCCTCAGTCTTGCTTCCTCTTCATCACTAGATCTCATTGCAAGCTTTGGTTGTAAAGGATCGTGCTCTCCATACCTGCATTTCAAAGGTGGATATCAGAACTTTTTTCTCTTCGAAACTCTTTGATCCTTGCTTATTTCTTGAGTTCCTTGGTCTGGCTGAAGTCCTCTCAATAGAGGCATCTGATTTGTGCTTTCAATTTTGCAAAAACATGAAGTTCATGATGAACACCATCATACTTCCATCTCTGATTTCTCCATTATAGAAATCTAGAGTGTAAGTGAATGGTATAGGAGTGATGTACATCACTTCCTCTTTCGATTGATGCCTGGATCGCGTGTTTTGGCGCACATTTGCTCTTCTGCAAATTTGAGCTCTCACCGGAGCTAGCCGGAGAAGACGGTGGCGCTGGCCATCGTCTGGTCTCCAGATCCAATCGTGGTCGTCCATTCTTATTTCCAGATTTAATCTCCACCCTTGCTTCTTATGACTTTTATTAATTGTTGGTGTTACGCGTGGACTGAAGCATACCGTGAGCGCACGTTTCTGGAGCGTTTGATCAGCCACGTCAATTAATGAGGCTTGATCAGACGCTCCTCGTTTTTTCTAATTTCTTATTTTCTGATTTAATTTCTTTAATTCCCTTTTATTTCAAAAATTCATAACTCTCTCATTTTTAATCCAAAAATTATGGGACCAATTGCATTAGTCTCCAAATAAATTCTAGTTTCTATTTCTGATTTTTAATATTTTTTATTTCATCATTTGATATTTTTGGTGAATTTTCTCTTTCTGGTTGTTTTTAATTCATTTTAAATAGTTTTTGATATTCAAAAAATACAAAAATATTTTCCTAACCTATTTGAATGATGATGGATCTATAAAAAATATTCTCATCGATTTTAAATTGATTTGAGATTTATTTGAGATTTTAGTTCAATTAGGTTATTTTTATTCATTTTTAATTGATTAAAAATAGTTTCTGACTTTTAAAAATGCTGAAATTTTTTGTCAAACTTAGTTTGACCATGGTGAAATTGGGATAAATTACTTGGACCTTTCAAGGTTGATTTGAAGTGATTTTGAAGTTTGACCTTTCCATTATTTTTAATTCAAGTTTATTTTAATATTGAAAATGCCAAAAAATATTTTGCTTATTGTTTGACCTCCAATCTTCATCTCATTTCTGATTTATCATTGTTTGACTTTGACTTTCAATGTCATTTGGTCAATACATATGGATTGGTACATCTTATTGCACTTTATGCATTTTGATCTTTCCATTTTCATTATCCATTCTCCATCTCCTTCTTCTTCTTCTTCTTCTTTCTTTTTGATCAATGAGTTGAAGGTTGATAAGTTAGCATTGATTAGGGAGACTTAATCTTCCTTGATTCAAATCTAATTCATCTTGATCAATTGATCAAGTGAATGGCTTTGCATTAAGGATAGGTTGTTTTCTAAATCATGCAAAAGGCTTAAACCAATACAAGATCAATTCTCATTTTCTTTTTGGCATGGCAAGTTGTTGGAACTTGGTTCACTAATCAAGACTTCTAACTTGTGTTGTTGCCTACATTATTATTGTCCGGCCTCAGATAGTTGTGACTTCTACATAAGTCCAATTACGATTGCTTAACATAGCGCTAAATTTGCCTTATGGCACACTAACTATTCACAATTAACATTTACTTTTTGCTCTTTACTTTTAAGCAATTTACTATTCTTGCACATATTATCCATTTGCTTTTCTCTTTGCTCACCTTGAGCACATGTTTTTGTTAATGCCATTTGCCTTTTGCTCACTTGAGCACATAATTGTGTATATATTATTGTGCTTGTAATTTGTTTTGATGGTTGTGAACCAAATGCAAAGAAGTGGACTTAGATTCTAGGACTTTCCCTATGCAAGAATGGACAAATGGACTTAGTTTCTAGGAATTTCCCTATGCAAATTGGAGTAAAAGGATCCTAATGTGAAGATGGATTAGAAGGACCAAATCTCTAAACTCACTCTTGTCCATTCTTGGTTTACTTCATGAAACTTTTGATGTGTGTGCTTTTGTGCTAGGGGATTCTATGAGCTCAAAATAAAGGACCATTGCCATGTTCATTCAAAGTGAAGGACAAGATACCTTGGGGATCTCCTAAGAGACATGTTTGATTTCTTGAGCTTACTATTATTGTGATTGCTTATTCCAAAGGACGGGAGCTATTTGGATCATCCATATGATCTCAAGAGAGGGACTCCATTGTGGTTTTGATTCTTCATCCCTTCTCTTTTTGCTTTGCTTGGGACTTTAGCCCTTCTTCTTCTTCTCTCCACTCTAACCCAGCCAAAACTTTTTTTGCAAACATTTAACTATTGTTTTCAAACATTAGAAACCTAAGCCTTATGCTTTTGATTTTCAAACTCTCTTTTCATAACACTTATTTTTGAATTGAATCCTCAAGTCAACTTTGACCATTTTGGATATACTTCTAATTGGTAAATATAACCCATTCAAATTTCTTTTTATGGTTCCAATGGCCACTTTCTTAATCAAATCTTTCATAACCTTTATCTATTAGGTTTGAGTTATCTTGGTGGTAGATGTAATACTCACCTATATCCTTAGTGATGGACAATGAGTCTTTCATGCTTATTATAGGGTTAACCCCTCACTAGCATGTTGAAGCTATCCTCACATGGTGGATTTGTGGTTTGGTTGAGTTTTCTCCCTTGGATAACAAAAGACCTTAAGGCTTTTGGACCAATCAATTCACCAACTTGTTTTGAGATTTTTACCCCGAACTACGAGGTTTTGATCCTAATCTTTTTATAAGATGGTACGTAGGCAATGGGTTTATCCATCCAAACACAAAATGTAAATACACTTGTATATTCTCTTCTCATCTCTTCAACCATGTTTGCACAAACAAATTTCACAAAACAACAACCTTATAACAAGTATGAAAAGGGCTCCCTAGGAGTACCTAGGATGTTTTGGGTGCCTAAACCCTTCCCTTTACATAACCAACCCCCTTACCCAGATCTTTGTTTCTCTTTTACTAGTTTTTGTTAAAACTTTTAGGTTTTTGTTCGCTTTCTAACCATTCCTTTGGATAAATAGAAGTGCGGTGGCGACTCGACTTGTATGTTTTACCTTGGATTTAGTCAATATCTCTAATGGTAACGAATACCCCTCTACAGAAAAGTGGCGACTCTGCTGGGGATTACATTTGCCCAGTGGGTTTAGCCTACTTTTCATATTTGTTGTATTGTATTGTTTTGTGACATATTTTTGTGCAATTTGGGATTACTGTATTGTATGTAATGATTGATTTTCTTGAATATTAATTCCTTGTATGCTTGGTGATCTTTGTGAGATGAGTTCTATACCCGGACTCGAGTGCACTTAGGATAGGAGAATGGCGTAGTCTTGTTGACTTGTGTGGAGTTATTCCTTAGCAAGTTGACTTGCAAGACCATTCACTTGGTGGAGGTCATGTTGGGATCAATAATGTCACACAGGTAAGTTGTGGTTAGGCATTATTCTTTCCAATATAGACCTTAGAAGCCAAGGACCTTAGTTTATCAATCCCATCTTGGCCTACTCTTAAGATGTAGTGCGAAAGTCGTTCAAATGCAAGATTTGATACGATTGTTACGCGATACTACACTCATAAGAGTCTCTCTTGAGAATATTTTTGGAATACGAGTAGTCGTTTCTCCGATAATATCCGAAAGATGGGATGATGACTATGGGAACCTCTTGTAGAACATGTTTGGCAGGTTTAAACCCTAGTACACTCCCTTTGGGTGGTTCTTAACCGAGACTCCATGCTCGTGACTTGCAACAAACCCTTGATTCATGGTTGATCCGTTCATGTATCCTTAATATCAATGGAACTTGGGTGTTGATAAGGTGTAAACCATAATCCACCAAAATGGATGATTGATATTAGGGATAATATGATCCATCCCATGACCTTTGTTTGGTGTGCTTTGCTTGATCCTTGAGTGTGATTGTTGCATTCATGCATTCATGCACTCATTTGCATCCATATCATCAATAATGAAGAAAATTTTCAAGGAACTTAAGGGGGTTTATTTGTTAAATTTTCAGACATGGAAAGACAAAGAAGAAATACAAAGAAGTACAGTTTCAGACAACCAGGTTTGAAAGAGTTAAGGAATCTGACGTCCTATGTATTAGATCCTTTGGGTTTCAAGGCTCGTTTTGGGAAGCTTCTTCCTCTTCTGACTACTCAGGTGGATGAAGGGTTGATGAGTGTATTGGTGCAGTTTTATGATCCCTTGTACCGTTGCTTCACGTTTCCGGATTTCCAGCTTTTGCCTACACTTGAGGAATATGCTTATCTTGTGGGTATACCTATCCTGGATCAGTTGTCGTTTAGTGGCATGGAGAGTATTCCTACTTCTCAAGAGATAGCTAACCTGTTACACATAGACGAATCTCCGGTTGATGCTCATATGACTACCAAAGGTGGAATTCAAGGTCTCCCTTATGAGTTCCTCATTGCTCAAGCTACTGTATATGGGAAGGCCATGAGTGAGGATGCCTTTGAAGCCATATTTGTACTTCTCATTTATGGATTGGTATTGTTCCCCAACATCGACAAGTTTGTGGATGTGAACGCTATTAGGATTTTCTCTACTCTTAATCCCGTTCCGACTCTGTTGGGTGATACTTTTTTCTCTTTGCATATGAGGAATGCAAAGGGTGGTGGTGCCATTGTGTGATGTTTTCCTCTGTTGTATAAGTGGTTTATTTCTCACTTACCGCAAACGGTCGCCTTCAAGGAGAACAAGGGATGTCTACGGTGGTCCACGAGACTTATGTCTCTCACTAATGATGATATCTCTTGGTACAATCGTGTGTATGATGGTGTGCAGATTATCGACTCTTGTGGTACATGTGGTGGGATTAACTACAACCCTATTTTGGCACGTCGTCAGCTTGGGTTCCCCCTAAAGGATAAACCCAATAACATTTTGTTAGAGGGTGTGATCTTTCAAGAGGGTAAAGATCCCCAAGGCTTGAAGGGCAGAATGGTCCGCGCTTGGCACAAGATTCATAGGAAAGGAAGGAAAGAGTTGGGTCCTAAGAATTATGTTGCTATGGAACCTTACATTGCTTGGGTTAGGAAGAGAGTTTCTGAGTATCTCATGTCTTACGAGTATCCGAGACCTACACCTTTGGTTAGGGCTGGGCCTTCAACCCTCCCTGACCAAGGAATATAGGAGTTGAGAGACGAAGACCGATCACGTGCTTGGATCCGTGAAAGGGAGGAGTTGCTTCAGCAGATCAAGGAGAAGGATGCTTTGATAGAGTTTCTCGAACATCAGGTTATTGATGATCCTGATGATGAATGGACTTCTCTACTTCCTCAGTCTTCCAAGTTTTGGAAAAGGAAGTACAATCGACTCGCCAAGGAGAAGGCAGATATGGAGGCAGCCTACGAGAGAGAGGTGAAGAGGCTTCGTGCATCCTATCTTCCTGTGTCCCGAGCTATGGATGATTGTTTCTAGGGATCCATAGGATGACTATTTTCCTTTTCTCTTGTATATGATTGACAATGTTGTACTTCTTTTCCCCGATATTATTTGATGAGATGTTTCCATATGTGATAAATGTTTAATATTTCCAAAAATTTGCCAATAGAACCCTAAAGTTCCTTTGAAAATAAAAGAAAAAATCATGTGCACAAGCATTGCATGCATCATGTGCATAAGCAGGTTTTGTTCCCAGCTTCTTGTCCTGTGGTCTAACTCTGTTGTTCTTCATTTATTTTGAAGACAAGCTGACTCACCGGTACTACACCAGAGCCAACATTTCAAGACTGATGGATCATCTAGAACAAGAGAACCGCGAGCTGAAAGAGGAGGTGGCCAGATTAAGTGCCTTGATGGAATCATTCTTGGCTGCCCAAAGCCAGTCTTCTCCGACACCTTCAACTCCTCCCCAGAGGACGGTCATCTCTGAGATTGTCTCCTCGACTGTGCCTGCGGCCAGTGCACACTTTGGTCCAACGGCCATGCCATCTGGATTCCCGTGGGGGATGCCTCCCAATTTCAGGCTCGAGGGTCCTGCTCCCACCTTTGCTTCTATGTTGGCATCTAGCCCGGTCCTTGCTGTTCCTCCTCCTGTCGTGCATACTATGCCCAGGGTAGACGACACCATCTATCATTCTGAGCCATCTGAGGGCCCAAATGTCTATGAGAAGATGGACGCTATGAATAATCAATTTCTTGAGCTCCGCAAGGAATTGAAAACTCTCAGAGGAAAGGATCTTTTCGGCAAGTCTGCTGCCGAACTCTGCTTGGTTCCTAATGTGAAGATCCCTGTGAAATTCAAGGTCCCTGACTTTGAAAAATACAAGGGAAATACTTGCCCTCTCAGCCACTTGGTCATGTATGCCAGGAAGATGTCGACTCAGACCGACAATGACCAATTGCTCATCCACTACTTTCAAGACAGTCTGTCCAGTGCCGCTCTACATTGTTACATGGGTTTAGACAGTGCGAACATTTTATCCTTCAACGATCTTGGCGAGGCCTTCGTCAAGCAATACAAGTACAATGTGGATATGGCTCCCGATAGGGATCAATTGAGGGTCATATCCCAGAAGGACAAGGAAACATTTAAAGAGTACGCCCAGAGGTGGCGAGAGGTAGCAGCACAGATTGTGCCTCCGCTGGAGGAGAAAGAGATAACTAAGATCTTTTTGAAGACCTTAAGTTCTTTTTATTATGAGCGGATGATTGCTAGCGCTCCTTCTGACTTCACCGAGATGGTGAATATGGGGATGCGTCTAGAAGAAGGGGTTAGAGAAGGACGTCTGACCAGAGAAGAAGGCTCTTCTGCCAAACGTTATGGGTCGTTTAAAAAGAAGAAATATGGAGAGGCACATGTTGTGACCTCCCATGTGAAGTCAAGAAGACCCTCTGTGAGGAGGAAGACTGTACGTCCTGCCGGTAACCAACACCAGTGGCTCATATAGCACCGGTTTTCAGAGACAATCAGCAATACCAGCAACATAACAACAATCAGCAACCACATCCGCAATATCAACATCAGCTGCACCGACCGCAGCAGCAGGCCTACCAGCCTCGAAACAGTAATCAAACCAGCACAAGTTACGAGAGGAAAAGGGTCACCTTCGATCCTATTCCAATGACGTATGCAGAATTATATCCCTCTTTGATAGAGAGGAATTTGATTACTCCGAGAGACCCATCGGCTATACCTGCTAACCCCCAGTGGTGGTATAAGCCTGAATTACACTATGTCTACCATTCTGGTGCTCCCGGCCACGACGTGGAAAATTGTTACCCTTTGAAGACCAAGGTTCAAGACCTTGTGAGGTGTGGCATTCTGTGTTTCGAGGACGTAGGTCCTAATGTGAAGAAGAACCCATTGCCCGAGCATGGGAAATATGTCAACATGGTCCAGGGCTGCCCTGGCAAGTACAAAGTCAAATATGTCAGTCATATTCGATAATCTCTGGTCGAGATGCATCGTTTGCTATGTGAGTATAGTCATTATGAGCATGACCACGATAGATGCCGAGTTTGTTCTGTCAGTCAAAGAGGTTGTCGCCAGGTGCGCAAAGATGTTCAGGAAATGCTGGATGAAGGAGTTATTGAAATCCTTCAAAACAGAAATGTTGACGAAGATGAGCCCGAAGTCAACGTAATTTCTCCAGTGTTTCGGATCCCCAAGCCCGTTATTATCAAGTATGATAGTAGCAAGCAGAAGGTGTCTCCTACCTTGACCATCAAGCCAGCCGGACCAGTACCATATTCTTCTGAAAAAGCAATTCCCTATCGTTACATCATTGTCGCTGTAGAAAGTGGGAAAGAGGTGTCCTTGCCATCTTCCTCTATTGTTAATATTGCGGATGTTAGTGGTTTGACCTGCAGTGGTCGTGTGTTTTCAGCACCTCTAAATCCCCAAGCTAATGTTGATTCTGTTGAACGCCCGATTGGGAATGCGGTGAGCACTCCGAATCCGGCACCTGTTGTTAAGCCCTCCTATACATTGATAACTCCTACTTCTGTTGGCCCTAGGGGAAATATGAAAGAAGATTGCGATGAGATGTTGAAGCTCATCAAAAGAAGCGAGTACAATGTTGTAGACCAGCTTCTACAAACACCGTCCAAAATATCGGTACTATCATTGCTATTGAATTCAGAACCACACCGAGAGGTTCTGTAGAAAGTTTTGGATGTGGCATGTGTAGATCATGATGTCACGATAGAACAATTCGATAGCATTGTTGCAAACATTACCGCTTGTAACAACATGAGTTTCTGTGACTCTGATCTCCCCAAGGAGGGAAGAGACCACAACTTGGCATTACATATATGGGTTGCAAAGACGACGCCATGTCCAGTGTGCTGGTGGACACTGGGTCATCATTGAACGTATTGCCAAAGACCACTCTCTCAAAACTGTCATATCAAGGGCCTCTCATGAGGCAGAGTGGAGTAGTTGTGAAGGATTTCGATAGGTCTCACAAAACTGTGATTGGGGAAGTGGATCTCCCAGTCAAGATCGGACCGAGTGATTTCCAGATTACCTTCCAGGTTATGGACATCCACCCATCGTATAGCTGTCTGTTAGGCAGACCATGGATTCACGAGGCAGGCACCGTGACATCCACCCTACACCAGAAACTGAAATTTGTGAAGAATAAGAAACTGGTGGTGGTAGGGGGAGAAAAGGCTCTCCTGGTTAGCCACTTGTCTTCCTTCTCATACATAGATGCTGAGGATGAAGTTGGAACTCCTTTCCAAGCTTTATCTATTGTCGAACCTATTGAAAAGAAAACTCCTTCATTTGCTTCCTATAAAGATGCAAAGTTGGCCATTGAGCGTGGCACAACCGCTGGTTTAGGGAGAATGATTGAGCTAGAAGACAACAAGTCTCGGGCTGGCATAGGTTATTCGTCTGGGGTTTTCAACATGCAAGGGTTGTTCAAGAGTGGAGGGTTCATCCACACCGGTCAAGACGAGGAGGCTGCTGCCATTTTGGAAGAGGATGCAGAGGATTCTGGCAATTTCGTCAACCCTGGGGGAATCTGCCATAATTGTGTCGCGGTGGATATTCCAACAGTTATCCATAAGTCGAAGTAATGTTCACTGTGTTTAAAAACCCTCCTCCCATGCCAAAAGGAGGAGTGATGATATTATTGGCACATAAGTACAATGATATTTTCATCCAATAGATTCATGTTAAATGTTTGTTTTTCCAATTATTTTCCCTTTTTGCTTTTTGCATGAAATTGGTGATCACATAAAATGTAAAAATAAAATAAAATCAATCTTTCATCTGCATAATGATTTGCCTTGTTTGAATTCTAAAGCTTTTCGTATCCAAAATCATTATGCAGGTTGATCAAACCCATTGAACATAATGACCCAACACCATCTCCCAACTTTGAATTCCCTGTATTTGAGGCGGAAGAAGATGATGTTGAAGAGAATTCTGATGAGATTACCCGTTTACTTGAGCATGAGGAGAAGATCATTCAGCCGCATCTTGAGAATCTGGAAACGGTTAACTTGGGGTCTGAGGATTGTGTGCGAGAAGTAAAGATTAGGGCACTCCTGGAAGAGTCTGTTAAGAAGGGGTTGATTGATTTGCTACGAGAATATGTCGACGTCTTCGCATGGTCATATGAAGACATGCCAGGTCTAGATACTGATATTGTGCAATATTTCTTACCTTTGAAGCCTGAGTGCGTGCCTGTGAAGCAAAAGCTCAAAAGAACTCATCCTGATATGGCAGTGAAGATCAAAGAGGAGGTTCAGAAGCAAATTGATGCAGGGTTTCTGGTGACTTCTACATATCCTCAATGGGTGGCCAATATTGTGCCCGTGCCGAAGAAAGATGGAAAAGTCCGGATGTGCGTGGACTATAGAGACTTGAATAAAGCTAGTCCAAAAGATGATTTCCCTCTACCACACATTAACATGTTGGTAGATAATACAGCTAAATTCAATGTCTTCTCATTTATGGACGGATTTTCCGGATATAATCAGATCAAAATGGTACCCGAGGATATGGAGAAAACAACATTCATCACACCTTGGGGAACATTCTGTTATCGAGTGATGCCCTTCGGTTTGAAGAACGCCGGAGCCACGTATCAACGAGCTATGAACACCTTGTTTCATGATATGATGCACAAGGAGATCGAGGTATATGTTGACGACATGATCGCTAAGTCAAGAACGGAAGTTGAACATGTAAGGCACTTGTTGAAACTTTTTCAGCATTTGAGGAATTACAAGCTTCGTCTGAATCCCAACAAGTGTACATTTTGAGTCCGTTCTGGCAAGTTATTGGGCTTTATTGGTAGTGAAAGAGGTATTGAAGTTGATCCTGCCAAGGTCAAAGCAATACAAGAGATGCCTGCGCCCAAAACTGAGAAGCAAGTCCGAGGATTTCTTGGCCGCTTGAATTACATTTCTAGATTCATATCCCACATGACTGCCACATGTGCGCCGATATTCAAGCTCCTCCGGAAAGATCAGTCCCATGATTGGACCGAGGGTTGCCAGAAAGCTTTCAACAGTATTAAAGAGTATCTGTCTGAACCTCCGATCATGTCTCCGCCCGTGGAAGGAAGACCTTTGATCATGTATCTGACTGTTCTTGAAGACTCAATGGGTTGTGTCCTTGGTCAGCAAGACGAATCAGGGAAGAAAGAATATGCCATCTACTACTTAAGCAAGAAGTTCACTGATTGTGAGTCTCGATACTCGATGCTTGAGAAGACATGTTGTGCTTTGGCTTGGGCTGCTAAGCGCTTACGCCAGTATATGATAAATCATACAACTTGGTTGATATCCAGAATGGATCCAATCAAGTATATCTTCGAGAAGCCTGCTTTAACAGGGAGAATTTCCCGTTGGCAAATGTTGTTATCTGAGTATGATATTGAGTATCGAGCTTAGAAGGCTATTAAAGGCAGTATCTTGGCTGACCACTTGGCACATCAGCCGATTGAAGATTATCAACCAGTTCAGTATGACTTCCCAGATGAGGAGATCCTGTATTTGAAAATGAAAGATTATGATGAGCCTACACTCGATGAAGGGCTAGAGCCTGGTTCCAAATGGAGTATGCTGTTTGATGGCGCTGTAAATCAGTATGGAAATGGTATTGGGGTAGTGATTATTACTCCTCAGGGCACACATATTCCTTTTACAGCAAGGCTAACTTTCAAATGCACGAATAATATGGCTGAGTATGAGGCCTGTATTATGGGTTTACAGGAATGCATTGATCTAAGGATCAAGCATCTTGATGTATATGGAGATTCGGCCCTCGTTGTCAATCAGATTAAAGGTGAATGGGAAACGAATCAGCCTGGTCTCATTCCATATAGGGATTATGCGAGGAGGATTTCAACGTTCTTTACTGAGGTTGACTTCCATCATATTCCTCGAGATGAGAATCGGATGGCAGACGCTCTTGCTACACTTGCTTCAATGATGATAGTTAGGCTTTGGAATGAAGTCCCCAATATCACTGTGATGCACTTGGACAGACCAGCTCATGTGTTCGCAGTAGAAGAGGTATTATGATATCAAGCTCTTCCTTCAGAACCAGGTTTACCCGCCTGGGGCATCTGTGAAAGATAGAAAAACTTTGAGGAGATTATCAGGCAGTTTCTACCTCAATGGCGATGTGCTTTATAAGAGAAATTTTCACATGGTGCTGCTCAGATGCGTGGATAGACACGAAGCAGACCTGTTGATGACTGAGATCCACGAGGGTTCATTTGGTACTCATTCCAATGGACATGCCATGGCTAGAAATATGTTGAGCGCAGGCTACTATTGGCTGACAATGGAGTCTGACTGCTGCAAATATGTGAAGAAATGCCATAAGTGTCAGATTTATGTAGATAAGATTCATATTCCCCCGACACTTCTGAATGTGATTTCATCACCACGGCCTTTCTCCATGTGGGGAATTGACATGATTGGTATGATAGAACCGAAAGCATCCAACGGACACAGATTTATTCTCGTAGCAATTGATTACTTCACCAAGTGGGTTGAAGCGGTATCATATGAAAATGTAACCAGGCAGGTGGTCGTGATGTTTATCAAAAATCAACTCATATGTCGTTATGGCGTGCCAGATAAGATCCTTACTGATAATGGATCTAACTTGAATAACAAAATGATGAGAGAGTTGTGTAGTGAGTTCAAGATTGCACACCATAATTCGTCTCCTTACAGACCCAAGATGAATGGGGTTGTTGAAGCTGCTAATAAGAATACCAAGAAGATTATCCAGAAGATGGTTGTCACATATAAAGATTGGCATGAGATGTTGCCATTTTCTTTGCATGGATATCGTACGTCTGTCCGCACTTCAACAGGGGCAACCCCTTTCTTTCTTGTTTATGGCATGGAGGCTGTACTCCCAGTAGAGGTGGAGATCCAATCAATGAGAGTCTTGATGGAGGCCAAGTTGACTGATGCTGAATGGGTTCAGAGTCGTTATGACCAACTGAACTTGATAGAAGAAAAGAGATTGACTGCCATGTGCCACGGTCAGTTGTATCGGCAGAGGATGAAGAAAGCTTTTGATAAGAAGGTCAAGCCTCGTGTGTTTCGAGAAGGTGACCTTGTGCTCAAGAAAGTCTTGTCTTTCGCGCCCGATTCCAGGGGCAAGTGGACTCCAAACTACGAAGGCCCATATGTTGTTAAGAGAGCCTTTTCAGGCGGTGCTTTGATACTTACAACTATGGATGGGGAGGATTTCACTCGTCCTGTGAATTCAGATGCAGTCAAGAAATACTTCGCATAAAAATAAAAATAGAATAGCTCGTTAAGTTGAAAACCCGAAAGGGCGACTTAGGCAAAAATGAGTGTCTCGGTGGATTGAAAACCCAAAAGGGCGGTCCAGGCAAAAGTTAGAGACACACAAAAAAATGAATATATGTATCCCGCTAGATTGAGTACCTCATCCTGGGGCAATCTAGGCAAAAATTAGGGATTTGGCAAGTAACTGCATCCTGACAAGACTTTGTTCTACAACTGTCATCCGTCAGAGATTCTCGCCCATTCGTCATCAACCGAAGCTTCAAATACATCGGATTCAAAATTGGTGGAGAAATGGTCATTATGTTCAATGTAGCCCTTTGCCAATATATATCACCAATTTCAAATTTGTAAAGATCTATGGAGTCTTGCCATTTGGAGACTACCATTCCATTAAATAAATTTGAGCCTTTTATCCAATTATTTACACTCTTGTTTGTTTCTATTCAACAATTGTTTTGCATGTTTCAGTTGGGAAAGTATCATTGTTTTGAATAAACGAATTTTTCATAACTTGTTTTTAAACAAAGTGAACATTCACAATGACGAAAGGATACTTAGGAAATCTCCAGTGCTCTCCCAAGGATGGTATGATCTCCAACAGGGTAAGACATTTGTTTCTATTCTTGGCATGAATATACCTTCTTCCTCCAGAACCTTTCGTGGTTTTTCTACTAGGTGGAGTATTCACCACTTTTCCCTTCAGCAGGGTAGAATCCCTTTCCTCCTCAGCAGATGTGATCTCCTTGGTGGGTACGGTACTTGGTGGTTGATCCCCAGAATCCCTTTACCTCCTCGAATAGATTCCCTAGTAGAGTTGCTTGTGTGGCAGATTTTATCTGTGCAGTGACTCCTATCTGTAGCACCTCAAATTTGCACCTCCCATTTTGTACATTCATTTTCATGTTATGTCATTAACATAACATAGTCCACTGCATAGCATTGCATTGTCCTTTGCCCAAGTGCAAGCCATCAGACAAGATTAGGCCAATTGATCAAGAGGATCAGTCAAACAAGCAAGCATGGGCATTTCTCAAGGAAGCAAATCCCTAGGATTGGTTCAACAAGTTCACATGATTCAAGGATCATTTTGAAGTGGTTTGACCAAAGATTGGATGATTAAAGCTCAATAGTCAAGCTGAATTTCATCTGAAACCCTAGAAAGTCGAATGTGGTCAACTGTGGTCAACTGTGCCAGAATTCATGGATTTGAAGGTGGGAGATGGTTTGAAAGGCTTCATTCATGTCCATACAAGTCTCATTTGACATTTCAAAGATCAAGATTGAAGAATTTGAGGTCAGATGAAAAGTTTCCAAAAATAGTAAGTGACCTGTAATTTCAAACTGCCAAAAATGGAAAGGTCTTCTCCTCAAATTTACATCATCATACAAGCTTCAAATAGAATTTTGTCCAACATGAAAGTTGAAGATCTTGATCTCACCTTTCCAAAAAGTCCAAGAACATGCATTTCTCATGTGTGGTTGGCAAGTTGTGATCAAATCATTTTCAAGAAAAGTTGAACTTTAAGGAGGCATAACTCTTGAACCATTTGGCCAATTTGAGTGATTCTTTTTTGAGCAAATTCCATTTGACATGCTTTATCATAATCCATCATTACATTTCATCAAAAATCATCACATAAAAAGTCCATTTTTCAAGTGACTTGAATTTGAAAAAGGGAGGGAAAAAAGTCATTTTCAAAACTAAGCATTTTTCATGCATTCCAAGCTTGGCAATTGGTCTTATATCACATTTGGGATATGCTTGAGCTGAATTTCGTGCACTGTAGCAATCACTACATGAACATGAAGGTTACTTTGGCCATTTAACATGAAAATGCATTTTCACTAATCACTTTGATTTCAGCTAAGCTTGATTAACAAAAATGATTAACAGCACATATAAATAGTTAATCCTAACTGAATTCATCATTAGCACTTCATTCATATAGATCTAGATCCAAAATAGCAAAATTCTCTCAATTTTTCATCTTCATTTTTCTGCAAATTCTTCAAGAACACAACATTGATTCTTCATTACACCATCATACACAAAGCTTTTCTGAAGAAGATTGGAGTAAGGAATTGTCACATTCGAGCCAAATCAAGAACTGTTACATAGAGCTTCATCAATGGCAGCTGGTGATTTGAGCATGATCAAGCAAGGTTGAGCTACGATCCAACATTCATTCACCTATTGGAGCTTGAAGGAACTTTTGTTTCGTGCTTACAAGTGCTGAAAACATCAATTCCAAACCTGCACTTCAAACAAGGTTGGAATTCGATCTTTACAATTGTTGTAATTATGTTAGTCATTGGATAGATCTTGGATTATAGAGTAGCATGCACTTTGTGGATTTGAATTTCATCAAGAAACCAGGAAGTTAGGGCGATTTGAAGTTTGATTGTTAAATCTTATTTTGTTCGATCTGTTCACATGAGTAAGAATTAGGATGAATTGTTGTTAGTTTGTTGTTGAGCATTGAAAGACGAACACAACGGTATATCATTTGTCCATTTCTGTGAAACATTGTTCATGTGCTGGAAAAATATTGAAGAACATGATGAACACGTTCAAAAACCCTAGCCAAACCGTGTTTGATCTTCTGGAATCAGTTTGCATGCGTTTTTCGTGTTAGAGAGCCATGCGTCCAATAGCACTAGGCCACGCGTATTAGTGAAACGGCGCGTTTCACTTGAAACGCGCTAGGTTTGAACATGAGCGAGGTTCGATCCTCCGCTATGGCCTTTTCACTTTGGCTTTTTGGCAATTTTCTTCATCATGACCACATGTTCATATGCCATTGTTCATGCTTTTTTTTATTTTTTTTTCCAATCTTTCAAAATTCATAACTCATTCATTACTTGTCCAAATAATGTGGAATTTTTTGTGAAATGTTCCTCATGATCTCTAGTTTTTTATGGTGATTTTTCCAGAATTTATGCACGTGTGGATTTCTGTTTTGCCTAGGGTTTGTTCATGTGTATCCAATTTGTACCTTCCATGCCATTTTGCTTGTGAAATAATGATGCTCAATTGGATGAGGTTGAAATTTTTTGTGCATATTCTAGACACCTTGAGGAGCATTTTGATATGTGGTTTGTGATTTTTGACTTTCTGGATTGTGAGATATGACCTGATCATTAGAGGTGTGACAATTTGTGTCACACCATTTCATGTCCAACTTCTTGATTTTTGTTACCATGCCATATGAACTCTAAATAATCTGGATTTTTGCATGTTGATACTTATTTGTGTTGAGAATGCTTGTGAATTTTCCTGGAAGTTTTGAATGCATTTCCTATTTGTTTGATGATTTATCCCCTGTTTGACCAAATGTGGACTTCTTGTGAGACATGATTTTATTTGATTTGTGAAATCCTTGTGGTTAATTGGATGGACTTGAAATTTGGCATGTGTATTTTAGACATCTTGAAGTTTTCCATGGTTTTGGTCTCATTCATTTATCATGCTTGGTCTCTGTTTTATGATTGCTTGAAGTTGATGCATGTTTTGATGCCTTGTATGAGCTTGTTTGAACTTGTGTTGACTTGATGAATTTAAATGACTTGCTTCCCTTGGGCCAAATAACTTGAAATTTGGTATGATTGTCATGTTATGAATTCTGTTTGACCATGAATTTTTTGGGGATTTATTGAAATGTTTGTGAGTTGATTTGAGTTGAATCTTTCTGTTTGCTTCTTTGAGGTTCTAAATTGCATGTTTTGCACTCTTCGCCTTATGAAATGACCATAGTGAATGATATGAACATGAAACCACTTGGATTTGTTTCTTATTTGATTAATCTTGATTTTTGATAAGTTTCATGTTCTGTTTTGACTTTTTGTTCTCATTTTGACCCTAGTCTTGTACTAGTGGTTTGTGCTCTCACATTTGAGCTTTGTTTCAGGTTAAGAGCACAATTGCTTATGCTTGATGAGGTGCACTCAATTGGAGTTGGCTTATAGCTTGTTTATGACTAACTTTGAGTTTATTTTGTAGGCATTGAGACTTGAACTTGTGTCTTATGGCTTGCACCTTTGTGCATTGATGCTTGTTATCTGTTTGTGCTGTGGACTTGTAATTTTCTGTTTGACTTGTGTTTGTCTGGTATACTGATTATGTTGGATTGATTTCAGGTACCTTAGTTGCTATAGTTCCCTTGTGAACTTGTGTTTGCTTTCCTTGCTAGCTTGAGCACTGAGGTATAATGATCTCTTCTCCATGTAGTCTGGAAGACCTGGCCTGTTACTTGGCCAGGCACCTGTCTGAAGTCCTCCTTAAGAGGCAATGTTTGTGCTTGTTTATCTTTGTCCCCAAGCAGGAAAAGACCTTTGTTAAGGCAATTGGAAGACACAAGAGATGTGCAATCCATCTCCTGCTCTTCTGTTGAGTCGTCCCTTGGCTCACATCACATGTTGATGCCTTGTGGACATTAACCCCAAGATCTATGTTGAGTCAGTGTCATAAGTGTAGAAGGGTTCCCACTTTCTGGACCCACACTTCATTGTCTGAAGCTCTCCCAGGCCAGGGATAAGAGCTGTGAAGTCTCATCTTCACCCACCTTTCATCAGCTTCACCCTAACTCTCAATGTTAGGGTTAAGAGCTAACTTCACCATGATACAGCGGCTTGTATGTGTTTGTGTGGTGTGATTGTATCCCCTAGGTTTGCTAGACTCCGCGTAGTCTCGTTTGCATGTCAATTAAGGTAGCACGGTTCCTTCGTATAGGACTTCCTTTCTTGCTTGAGCTTTCCTAAAACACAAACAAACATTATCCCCTCTTAAGGATACGTCAACTCCTTCTACTACAGGTGAGTAAGTCTCCAAAGTTCGAGCATCCGGTAGATTGCGTAGTGACGTCGTCCACTTAAAAAACACAAACCAACAGGAATAGTTTAGCCGAACTACGGCAACTCTGATTCTCATGTCCAAATGAGATACGTAGGCACGAGATGCGATGTCTTGTCGAGTTTGACTAATAACTAACACTAACTCTTTTCTCTCGCCCTCGTTGCGATTGAGACCTTCCATTTCTCTTACCCTAGTTGCAATCGAGACCCTTCTTCTTCCTGTGTTGGTGTTAGGAGATGGATGTAAGCCCAGCGATTGGCATTCCGTATCCTATTGTTTGTTGTGTGCCTCGAGTCCGGTATAAGTCCATCAAGTGGCATCTGGTTTCCTGTGTGTGTGTTTGTTGGTTCGGAGTCTGATGTAAGTCCAGCGATTGGCATTCGGTTTCCATGTTTGCCTGTTTGTGCGGAGTCTGACGTAAGTCCAGCGATTGGCAGTCGGTTTCCTGTTTGTGTTTTTGTTTTGTTTGGCGTGCGTTAGCCAAGCTACGAGTGCTCTGATTCTTCTTAGTCCAAGAAGATACGTATGCATAGGATGCGACATCCTAGCGAGCATGTCTTTTCCCCGGTCCGAACTACTTTGACTCTGATGTCTATGCTTGATAGATTAAGTAGGCCCAGGATGCGATATCCTGCCGAGTCAGTCTCGTTTGTTTTCTTGTGTCTCTTTCAGCCAGTGTTTGTTTGTTTTTGAGCAGTGTTTTAGCAACCATTTTCCTTCCTTTTGTGCGTGGATCCCGTCGAGTACGACGGATGCGTAGGGGTGCTAATACCTTCCCTTCGCATAACCGACTCCCGATCCCATTCTCTTTGGTCGCGAGACCATGTCTTTTCCAGGTTTACTTCGAGCGTTTCCTTTCCCTCTTTTGGGATAAATAACGCACGGTGGCGGCTCTGTTGTTCTTGTTTCCCGCCGGTTTTTCGCGTAATGCGACACTATCCCCAGCAGGAATGATTGATGATTCATCCCCTGCAGAGGTCTTTGTTTCCGGGTACCCCTGATTCCCCGGCAGATCGGATACTCTCCGTTGAACCTGGCTTTCTCTCTTGAGATGTAGTACCGGATGTTTGTGTGCTTACTCCTTTGAAGCTGTTCGTGTTAGAAATGTTTGTTTGTCAGCATTCATCATACATAAACCATGCATGTGTGCACATAATTTTCAAACATTCGGATATTCATATGGCATTCTTTGCCATATATCTTTGTTTGTTATTCTCTAGTAGTCGGTAGTACATTTCCCAAGCAGATGTCGGTGTCTGATCCCTCAATATAGAGTCAGCCCATTAAGCAGAAAGTGTTTATCTTTCCTTCCGTATTCTCCACTGAGTTATATCCTCATGGACGACGGTTGTTTTCGGTTCCTCCCAACACATATATTGGGATGGGTTCCCCTATTGAGTTATATCCTCACTAGGACGAGTTTTTATTCAGTTTGCCTCTTTGGTTTGATCCTAAATTGGCCTCTTGTGACTGTTTCCTGTGTTTCTCCGTGGTATAAATGAATAATTGCTCAGTAATCGGTAATCATTCATCTTATCCTCGGCGGAGTCTGTGGTTTTCTACCCTTATACCGGTAGTTGTAAATCCTATTTTCTCCCCTTTGCAGAGTTAATCTTTTTGTTCATCCTAATCGATGACGGTTACTCTTCAGTGGTTTTCTACCCAGTATCCGATAGATGTAATCCCCTCATTGACGGTTATCATTATCCAATATTCGGTGTTGATATTCCCTCATTCTTTTGGATAATTTCTCTGATTAGGCAATTTTATCCCCAACAAGTCATCTTTCATATACCGGTTGTCGGTAATGTTTGTTGCTCCCCTTGATTGGTCATCATTATATACCTAGTTTCGGTATCCCGATGCCTTTCTTTGTCGGTCGATTTATCCTTTATTAACCCAGTAACCGGTTGTGGATAATCTTCCATGCGAGTATATTATCTATGTTCTTACAGTAATAGATAATATATCTCATGCACTCTTTGGTCGAAGCCTTTTGTTCTACCCCAGTTGAGTAAGATTCGTATCCCTTTGTGGAATCGAATGTCCATCCCCTAATCGAGTTTGCTTTTTGCCCTCTTTTTTTGGATGATGAGTGTTTTGGGAATATTCCCCAATTCACGCTTTGGTTGGTCACCTATTATATGCCCAGTAACCGGCATCCCTGGTGTTCCTTCCTTCTGCTCCCTATTATGACTTTTTATCCCCTGTGGAGTCAGATATTCCTGAGTTGAAATATACCTTTCTAGGTCTTCCTCAGATGGTTTGGTTGATTGATATCTCTCACCCTTATACCGGTCTTAGATACTCATTCTTCCCGAGCATGTTGTTCTCTCACCCTTATACCAGTGTTCAGATCACACATCCCTTTGAGCTCATTACCCAGTAACCGGTAATACCTCATCCCGTTGCTTCCCCAGGAGATTTCTGTTGGGATCTTCCTCAGTTGAGTCCTTAGGAGACATCCCCACCTGAGTCCGGATTTTTATCCGAAGTATCCGTCGCGGATAATTTTTGGCTGTATTGGCATATTCCCCAATACATGCATCTTCGAGTCAGCTCGAGTTCTTCCATTGATTTATTTCATGGATTCTCTCTGTGTCTCTCAGCAAGTCTCAAGTCGTGACCTGCTCACGCATTTTCACCCTTTACTCCCCCAGAGTCCCCGTCTCCCTAGTGAGTGTATTACTCATTTGGATTTTTAGTTTCTCCGGATTTCTTTTGTGGATACCTATCCCCACAGAGTTTTACCATTTGCATGCATACATCTGCATCATTAGGTCTCTTAGGGACCAAAATTCGTCTCTTTGTTATTATTTAAGCCCATTCTACCACGTCGAGACGAAGATTTTAACCTTCACTTCTCCGGCTAGAATGACCTTAAATAGGGGCATCTGTAAGACCCTAATTTTGTCCCTAAGATCCCTCATGGCATCATAACATTGCATTTGCAAAGCCTCAAGGATCATGAGCATCTTGGTTCCCTTTGCCTTTGGGTGGGACTTCTTGTGAGTGGTTTGAGACCACCAAGCATACTTGAACTGTATATCATTGCTTTTATTATTTTGTTTACTAACCAAAAGCACAAAAATATGTCACTAATATCTTTTGTTTGTAGCTTGAGTAATCACAAGGTCAAAGGCTTCAAGGAGATCATTGGTACAAAGATATGGCCAAGAGGAGATGAAAGCAAGCATGTTAATGGTTCCCAAAGTTCTCATCCATCAAATATGCCTCCCTAGCATCTCAATTCATCATTTTGATCAAAACAAGTCCAAGGGTTTGAGGTTTGTACCCCAAGGAAACCCTAATTCATCTGTGCACCATAATGTCTTGCTCTTGAAGCAACCTCAGCCCATGATAAAATACAATCAAGGGAAGTTCTTTAATTCATCATTTCATGCATATTTGAACTTATTTGAGTGTCCTCAATCATCAATTCATCAAGATATGATTCATGGACTTGAGAAGTTGATCACTCAATTCATCTGACTATTTTGAAATGCACTGAGACCTAACTTCTTATGTATTGGTCAAATGGAGATGATCCCAAAAGAAGCAATGTTCTTAAAGACAATATGAACAACTTTCATGTTCATCAAAAATTGATTTGAAGCTTGGAAGGTCATCTCCCATTCCAATACATTATAGGTCATTTTGACTGAAACCCTAATTTTAGGCCAACTTGCCAAGGACATAACTCATTCATTTTTTATGATTTTGAGGTGGGATCAAATGAATTGGAAATAGTAAGATGTCTACTTCAAATGTTATGTTGAAAAAAAATTCAAAATCTCAAAGGAAATACATGTGAAAATGCAAAACATTATAGGTCCTTTTGGGCCAAATGCATTAAAAGGCAAAAAAGTCCAACTTCAAGTGCCCATAACTCTTTCATCAAAAATCAAAATGATGCAAACTTTAAGTCCATTTTGATTGTCTTGAAAATATCTACAACTGTGGTGTTAGAGATTTTCTCATTTGAGGCTTGCATCATCAAAATAGAAGGGCTTGAACATTGGCCAAATTTGGAAACCTTGCATTGACATGTTTTACACATCACACTTTAAACTCAAAATTCACTAATTTCCACAATTCAAATGGAATTTTGCCCAACATAACAATTGTTCCTTACATCAAGACCTTTCCAACCATTACCCACATGCTTATGTTTGGATTTTCTAATTGGCATTTGCGAAGAGGTGAATGTTTAGGTTCAATTATGGAATGCACATGAAATCTTGATACACAAGCAAATTCAAAGCAAATTACACGTCCATTTCATTCCAGACTGAGCTCAGCTTGCATTTGGCATTGTTTTTGGGCCTTGTGCATGATCATGCAAGCCCATGCAAGGATTGTCCATGTTCATGCACACGGATTGGATCATGATTTCCTTGCCACTCCCTCTATAAATAGATACCCTATTCCATTCAAAAATCATCCCTGATTCAACCTGTTATGCTGCACAAATCTCTCCATAGCCATCACTAAAGGAATTTCAATTTTCTACTAAAAAATTCAGATCTGAGTTTCAACTACCTTGGTTGATTTTTGGACCTATAATTCCTCAGCCTTGCTTCCTCTCCATACCTGCATTTCAAAGGTGGATATCAGAACTTTTTTCTCTTCGAAACTCTTTGATCCTTGCTTATTTCTTGAGTTCCTTGATCTGGCTGAAGTCCTCTCAATAGAGGCATCTGATTTGTGCTTTCAATTTTGCAAAAACATGAAGTTCATGATGAACACCATCATACTTCCTTCTCTGATTTCTCCATTTACAGAAATCTAGAGTGTAAGTGAATGGTATAGGAGTGATGTACATCACTTCCTCTTTCGATTGATGCCTGGATCGCGTGTTTTGGCGCACATTTGCTCTTCTGCAAATTTGAGCTCTCACCGGAGCTAGCCGGAGAAGACGGTGGCGTTGGCCACCGTCTGGTCTCCAGATCCAATCGTAGTCGTCCATTCTTTTTTCCAGATTTAATCTCCACCCTTGCTTCTTATGACTTTTATTAATTGTTGGTGTTACGCGTGGACTGAAGCATACCGTGAGCGTGCGCTTCTGGAGCGTTTGATCAGCCACGTCAATTAATGAGGCTTGATCAGACGCTCCTCGTTTTTTCTAATTTCTTATTTTCTTATTTAATTTCTTTAATTCCCTTTTATTTCAAAAATTCATAACTCTCTCATTTTTAATCCAAAAATTGTGGGACCAATTGCATTAGTCTCCAAATAAATTCTAGTTTCTATTTCTGATTTTTAATATTTTTTATTTCATCATTTGATATTTTTGGTGAATTTTCTCTTTCTGGTTGTTTTTAATTCATTTTAAATAGTTTTTGATATTCAAAAAATACAAAAATATTTTCCTAACCTATTTGAATGATGATGGATCTACAAAAAATATTCTCATCGATTTTAAATTGATTTGAGATTTATTTGAGATTTTAGTTCAATTAGGTTATTTTTATTCATTTTTAATTGATTAAAAATAGTTTCTGACTTTTAAAAATGCTGAAATTTTTTGTCAAACTTAGTTTGACCATGGTGAACTTGGGATAAATTACTTGGACCTTTCAAGGTTGATTTGAAGTGATTTTGAAGTTTGACCTTTCCATTATTTTTAATTCAAGTTTATTTTAATATTGAAAATGCCAAAAAATATTTTGCTTATTGTTTGACCTCCAATCTTCATCTCATTTCAAATTTATCATTGTTTGACTTTGACTTTCAATGTCATTTTGTCAATACATATGGATTGGTACATCTTATTGCACTTTATGCATTTTGATCTTTCCATTTTCATTATCCATTCTCCATCTCCTTCTTCTTCTTCTTCTTTCTTTTTGAACAATGAATTGAAGGTTGATAAGTTAGCATTGATTAGGGAGACTTAATCTTCCTTGATTCAAATCTAATTCATCTTGATCAATTGATCAAGTGAATGGATTTGCATTAAGGATATGTTGTTTTCTAAATCATGCAAAAGGCTTAAACCAATATAAGATCAATTCTCATTTTCTTTTTGGCATGACAAGTTGTTGGAACTTGGTTCACTAATCAAGACTTCTAACTTGTGTTGTTGCCTACATTATTATTGACCGGCCTCAGATAGTTGTGACTTCTACATAAGTCCAATTACGATTGTTTAACATAGCGCTAAATTTGCCTTATGGAACACTAACTACTAACACTAACTATTGACAATTAACATTTACTTTTTGCTCTTTACTTTTATGCAATTTACTATTCTTGCACATATTATCCATTTGCTTTTCTCTTTGCTCACTTGAGCACATGTTTATGTTAATGCCATTTGCCTTTTGCTCACTTGAGCACATAATTGTGTATATATTATTGTGCTTGTAATTTGTTTTGATTGTTGTGAACCAAATGCAAAGAAGTGGACTTAGATTCTAGGACTTTCCCTATGCAAGAATGGACAAATGGACTTAGTTTCTAGGACTTTCCCTATGCAAATTGGAGTAAAAGGATCCTAATGTGAAGATGGATTAGAAGGACCAAATCTCTAAACTCACTCTTGTCCATTCTTGGTTTACTTCATGAAACTTTTGATGTGTGTGCTTTTGTGCTAGGGGATTCTATGAGCTCAAATTGAAGGACCATTGCCATGTTCATTCAAAGTGAAGGACAAGATACCTTGGGGATCTCCTAAGAGACATGTTTGATTACTTGAGCTTACTATTATTGTGATTGCTTATTCCAAAGGATGGGAGCTACTTGGATCAT